>NW_026600568.1:0-193805 GCF_029448725.1 Salvelinus fontinalis | reverse complement strand
TACAAAAACAAGTAGAGGGTGAGGCTGTTACAGGGAAAGAAGAAGAGGAAGACGTTACAGTGAAAGAGGAGGAGGGTGTTACAGTAAAAGATGAGGAGGATTCAGTTTTTGAAGTGAAAGCGGAGGATGGGGAGATTACGGTCTCATCGGAAGAAGAGGAGGAGGAAACTGGATATCTGGGCCCGATTTCCCAAACGCAATTTAAGGCATCCAGTGGTTCTAAAGATGAACTTAGCCATAAGATGGTTTTGAGAAACCGGGCCGTGATTACCACTGGTAAGTACTGTCTTAAAAACAGAGGTACAAACTCTGCAGTTGTTGAACTGATTTTTGGTGTTAAAGGGGAAATCGGCAATTGCTACATCCATATTTTGACTTTTAAATGATTATTTATAGCCATTGATTTTTGATGAATATAACACATGCCTCATGAGCTTAGTTAAACTGTTGTACCCCATCAGAACCCCAAATAAGCTTTTTTTACTCCAATGTTTAGAAACAATGTATATCAACAGCCTCAACATGGTTAACTATAATGTTGATATCATGGATGGTCAGTCCTTTCATCCATAGGTCTGTCTATGAATTTGAGAGTAGTTAAATGTCTCCAGGCCCATCATCATCTTATTACCAAAACAGTTGTGGAATGACTGCTTTGTTATTGTTTCAACTTCAGATTGGTTGATTGATGTGTGGCTTTTTTAAAGGGACAACCTAGTATTTAAACAGCAACAAAATGGCTGCCAAGAGTCTTGGTTTGGTAAACAGCTGAGGGATGGGGCTGGAGAAATGTAACCACTCTCAAATTCATAGAGAAAGCTATTGTAGCAACCCTAACTCAACACCTAGCGAACACGTCAAGAAGTTCAGACATCTTGGTGTAACAGTTATAAGGTGTTGGCTTGACAGTCGCTGGACCCAGGTTTGAGTCCAGCTCAGGGCAACCCCCTGAATTCACTACACTATGAATACAAGGACTGGCCATCCATGATGTCATAATGATAGTTTAACCAGATTTCTAGGATATATAGTATATTCTAGAATTCATCCATGATGTCATAGTGATAGTTTAACCAGGTTTCTAGGATATATAGTATATTCTAGAATTCATCCATTATGTCATAGTGATAGTTTAACCAGGTTTCTAGGCTATATAGTATATTCTAGAATTGCCAGTGAAGAATTCCTGTGAAGGCAAATTATTAGAGCTGTTGATAAGTCATTGTATAATATTCAGCCAATTTTTTGTCATGCCTTTACATTAAAGGCAAGACATACCTAGAAGCAATTACCTTCATGAATTGGTTTGAAACCTTTGTTTTAAATCCTTCTCAAAGTTGGTGCCTTGACGGATTTGTAAAAAATGGTTTATCATGAAACACTGTTTTTTAAATTTATTTAAATGTAACCCTTATTTCAGTTAAGTCAGTTAAGTCAGTTAAGAACAAATTCTTATTTACAATGACTGCCTACACCGGACGATGCTGGGCCAATTGTGCGCCGCCCTATGGGACTCCCAATCACGGCCGGTTGTGATACAGTCTGGATTTGATCCAGGGTGTCTGTAGTGGCGCCTCAAGCACTGAGATGCAGTGTCCGCTGCGCCACTCGGGAGCCCCAAAATCATGTTCTAGTGCTGTCCCCAACTAAAATACATCTTGGTCAACCAAGAGTCATCTGTTCTTTCTACCAATCGCCCCATGTGTTTTTATAAAATCAAATATACGTACTGAACTTGTCTGATGCTTTAAGCATTCTGTTGGATCAAATAATTAAGACACACAAATGACTCGAAGTCATAACCAGAGGGAGCCGCTCGTCAACATAACCCGACCAGAGGGAGCCGGTCGTCAACACAACCCGACCAGAGGGAGCCGGTCGTCAACACAACCCGACCAGAGGGAGCCGGTCGTCAACACAACCCGACCAGAGGGAGCCGGTCGTCAACACAACCCGACCAGAGGGAGCCGGTCGTCAACACAACCCGACCAGAGGGAGGCGGTCGTCAACACAACCCGACCAGAGGGAGGCGGTCGTCAACACAACCCGACCAGAGGGAGGCGGTCGTCAACACAACCCGACCAGAGGGAGCCGGTCGTCAACACAACCCGACCAGAGGGAGTCCCCCCTCCGTTGCTGGACTTCGTAAATTCTGCCGTTTTGCTCCTGAAGTTTTCAGTAATAGACTAATAGACTACAGATAGATAGACTAATAGACTAGTAATTGACTACACCATCAGTCTGCAACCTTTTCCAGTTGGAGTGCCAATTTATCTGACCATTTCTACCAATCTGCGTGCCAGTTATGATTTTCATATGCACATTTTACTGGAACAGTTTCATTTAATTTATAATAGTATCTCAAAATTATTGTCTGTGATTAATCTACAATCTATCTAAATGAAAATTATACAAATCTAAATAACTTTTATTGCCATTGCCAACTATGTAAAAAAATAGCCTACATAAAGCCAACAAATGAAAACATTGCATTCTGCAGGTAGAAAATATCCTGATAAAAATAAATATCCTAGAAATCACATTGGCTGCAAATGGCCTGTCTACTACAAACTTGAAACATTGTATCAACTATCAACTGGGTCAGGAAACTCGGATAGCAAGCTTGCAACATTGTATAAAATATTCTAGGCCCTCAGGTTCATGCTCCAGTGAGTTCTTGACAGTTCTTGACAGTAATCAGGTATTTTATGACATTTCCACTGGATCAGAGCATTACATTTTCCCTTTTATGCCGTGTGTTTATTGAAATGGCGAGAGCTGGAAATATTTTACAAAAATACTTTAAGGAACTATTGTCATTCGCAATTGATTGTGATTAGACTTTGTTTACTTGCTGTTTGGATGTGAAGAAGAAATTCCTTTGAGAAGCTCCACAACTCATTAGTGGTTCAGCGTTAAGACAATCAGAAATACTATCAGACATCCCCAAATGGGCACATTTATAGGCCTACATTTGTGTGCCGGCCAGGTAGACTAGTCCTACTTCTATATGTGTAACCAGGTAGACTAGTCCTACTACTATATGGGTAACCAGGTAGACTAGTCCTACTTCTATATGTGTCACCAGGTAGACTAGTCCTACTTCCTATATGTGTAACCAGGTAGACTAGTCCTACTTCTATATGTGTAACCAGGTAGACTAGTCCTACTTCCTATATGTGTAACCAGGTAGACTAGTCCTACTTCCTATATGTGTAACCAGGTAGACTAGTCCTACTTCCTATATGTGTAACCAGGTAGACTAGTCCTACTTCTATATGTGTAACCAGGTAGACTAGTCCTACTTCCTATATGTGTAACTAGGTAGACATTTATAGGCCTACATTTGCACACAGGCCAGGTAGACTAGTCCTACTACTATATGGGTAATCAGGTGTGCGTCCTTACTCAACATTGACAGGAGTGTTTCAAACAAAAGACAATGAATAAATTGACAACTGACGCATCTTGCGGGGTCAGGTCTGGGTGGTCTGCCAGGGGACGTTTCATTTAGTATCCGTTTGGGTCGGCTGGGGAATGATTGTATTTCCCCATAGTATGTTGTTCCGAAGTTGACCAACTGAAAGGGAGTGTTACTTTGATTATAATTACTCTTCCCTTAAGGAGGGAATCGAGGTTCAACACCTGTTTGGCCCTGCCCTTTCCTGGGCTGGTGAAGAGCGGCATTACATTTTAAGGAATAAATCCAAGCCTCACTCTCATCACCTGTGGACGGTGGTGCTTCCAGCGAGGCGTGGATTTAATAGTATGTTGTACCTAGTTTCCCTCCTTCAGGGAACAGTAGTTATAGTCATAACGTTACACTTGTCATATGATGAACTTCAACTTAAATACTGGATCTTGCTGTGGGACAGTTTTTTTGTATTCTGAAATGCAACAGTTTTCATGGGCACAGAAATACTAAATCATTTCAGAGTTTGCTAAATCCAATGGTTTTTAACTGAGTCATCTTGTAATCCAAGGTGGTGTAGCATTAAGACCTGTTTGTTGTAAATGGTATGTATTTTTCGTCTTTTTTTGTATATATTGCAATATATTTAAATCTTTTTCCATTTTTAAATTAAATATACCTTCCGGCAACCCGCCTCACCCATTATGATACGGATCAGCATTTTTTTTTTTTTTGACCTTATAGCTAGAACCTCCATCAGCAGCTAGCCATCAGAAGCTAACCAGCTAATTAGCTACTAGCTATTTAGTCATTGTTAGCCACTGCTAGCGGCCTTTACCTTTTTAGCTCAGACACCAGCCGCTTTTAGCCTGGATAACACCTGCCAGTCTGCACAGCGCGATATCAACCCTGAGCATATCGGACTGTTTTTCTCCACTACATCACCGTATTCCTGCCGTAAGCTCTGGACCATTACACCGGATAATCGCAGCTGGCTAGCTGCTACCGAATGGCCCAGCCCTGAAGCTAGCCTTGAGCCAGGCCCATCTCCCGGCCTGCTTAGTGGACCCTATGATCACTCGGCTACACAGCTGATGCCTCCCAGACTCTTCACTAAGACGACTAGAAGCCTCTACATCACCGGATTCCTGCCGTAAGTTCTGGACCTTTGCACCGGATTGGCTACAGTGGCTAACACCCTTGTCCCGAAGCTAGCACCAGTTAGCCTCGAGCCAGGTGCATCTCCCGGCTAGCAAACAAAATTACTCCAGCTACAATACCTCTTTTGCCAGTTGGCCTGGACCCTTTGTCGACACGGAGCACCGCCGATCCATCACGACTGGTCTGCCAACGCAATTCCGTCAGATGTGCCCTCAACCGGCCTTTGCCAGACGTCGGTGACACCCTTGTCGCGAAGCTAGCACTAGTTAGCCTCGACCCAGGCGCGGCTCCCGGCTAGCATAGTAACGACTACCTAACGGCTTCCCTGGTTCATATATTGCTGTTCACTGGACCCTATGATCACTGGGCTACATAGCTGATGCCTGCTGGACTGTTCATTAACCTTTTCTCAATAGGGGGTGCTGTTTTCACTTTGTAAAACTTTCGTTCCCAAATTAAGTTGTAAATGAGAACTTGTTCTCAACTGGCCGACCTGGTTAAATAAAGGTTAAGTAAATATAAAATTATAATACTAAAAATGTAGCAGCAGTATAGACCTAGTCTGTTCATTACATACATGATGTATTGTTACACCATGTAGGAGCAGTATAGACCTAGACCAGACTAGTATAGACCTAGTCTGTTCATTATATACATGATGTATTGTTACACCATGTAGGAGCAGTATAGACCTAGACCAGACTAGTATAGACCTAGTCTGTTCATTATATACATCTACATGATGTATTGTTACACCATGTAGGAGCAGTATAGACCTAGTCTGTTCATTATATACATCTACATGATGTATTGTTACACCATGTAGGAGCAGTATAGACCTAGTCTGTTCATTATATACATCTACATGATGTATTGTTACACCATGTAGGAGCAGTATAGACCTAGTCTGTTCATTATATACATCTACATGATGTATTGTTACACCGTGTAGGAGCAGTATAGACCTACAGTAGCTAGCTACTTATTTAGATGTAGTATAACTTAATGAAACTGCCTTAAATATGCTGTGGTAAACATTTTTTATTCTCACTAATCAATCAACACATTCCTGTCTTTGTATGTCTCAATATAATAGTATTATTTAATTAAATCCATTTAAAATAATCTTTTGTCGAAAAATAAAATATGATCCTCAACTGCATTTCCCCTCCAGTCAGCAGACGGCGATGTGCGTCTTTCAGGCGATGCTGCCAGCGTGACGTATAACCTAGTGGACGGTTCTTCATAAACAGCTCGTCAACCACCTCGGTAGCTTGCTAGCCAACACAGCCGAAAGATTCAAGCAATTTATACGCTTTCGGTGTATATTAGCTACTGTGTTTTCGACACACTTCTGTCGTATCAACTTGTTAACCTATTTAATTTAATATTACGTTATTTTGTATTAGTCAGCTATAGTAGCTGGCTGGTTTAGTTAGCACTAGCCTAGTCGCTAATGATAGCTAGATAGCTAGCTAGCTAACATCCCCGACCATGAGCTCCCTAAACATCCCACCTCCTGTTAAAGAAGAGGCGGTCTGCTGGACGGAGAAAGAAGCTCTTGTGAAAGAGGAGGAGGTCACAGTAAAACAAGAAGTAGAGAGTGAGGCTGTTACAGTGAAAGAAGAAGAGAAAGACGTTTCAGTGAAAGAAGAGGAAGATGCGTTCAGAGTGAAAGAGGAGGAGGATGTTACAGTGAAAGAAGAGGAGGATGAGAAAGAGGAGGATGCAGTTTTTGGTGTGAAAGAAGAGGAGGTTGGAGATCTGTTTAACACCAGTAAGTACCGTCTCTGCAGTCGTTGAACCAATATGCAGTAAAGGGGTTCTACACTTTAATGTTGTTCTGTAGGAATGGCTGAAGCTACACTGTAACGTGTAGAACATCAAGAGTGGACCATCAACAAAACGTTAACAATTGATCAAATGCATCCAATGACAATGCCTGAAATACTGTAGTCCTCAATATCTCCTATTAGCTTAGCCCAATATGCTTTTTACCGAAACAGGCAGGGAGTACGCTTTGTTATTGTTTCTACTGCTGATTGCTGCCCCCGTTACTCCTCAAGGTCCAAGGACTGTATGTTATTTTCAGAGGTAGACTGGCTCTGCAGCTAAAATAGTCACATATTCCATCTAAATGTGAATCCATTCTCAATTGCGATACATTTCTAGAAACATAAATCGCTGCACTTTCATATCAATTGAGAATAATTTCACACAATACTTTCATATCACATCAAAATAAGTAACCAGTTGCAATACCCCAAACGGTAAACCAAATTCGTTTCTCGTAATTTCACCTTCCTTTCGGCTTCTTTTTCTTTGGACTAAATATGGCGGTTGGAAACCAACTTTAAGGTGCATTACCACCATCATCTGGACTGGAGTGTGGACCTCAGTTCATCTTTCAATCACCCAGGTGGGAATATACCAAGACAGTCATGAAGAGAGCACAACAAAACCTTTTCCCCCTCAGGAGACTGAAAAGATTTGGCATGGGTCCCCAGATCCTCAAAAGGTAATACAGCTGCACCATCGAGAGCATCCTGACCGGTTGCATCACCACCTGGTATGGCAACTGCTCGGCGCTACAGAGGGTAGTGCGAACGGCCCAGTACATCACTGTGGCCAAGCTTCCTGCCATCCAGGACCTATATAATAGGCGGTGTCAGAGGAAAGCCCACAACATTGTCAGAGACTCCAGTCACTCAAGTTATAAACTGTTTTCTCTGCTACTGCACGGCAAGTGGTACCGGAGCACCAAGTCTAGGACCAAAAGCCTCCTCAACAGCTTCTTCCCCCAAGACATAAGACTGCTGAACAATTCATGAAATCGCCACCAGACAATTTACATTGACCCCCCCCCCCCCCACCCCCCTCCATTTTGTGCACTGCTGCTACTCGCTGGTTGTTTGTTACCTATGCATAGTCACTACGCCCCCACCATGTACAGATTACCTCAACTAGCCTGTACCCCCGCACACTGACTCAGTACCGGTGCCCCCTGTATATAGCCTCCACACTGACTCGGTACCAGTGCCCCCTGTATATAGCCTCGTTATTCTCATTGTGTTACTTTTTATTATTACTTTTTATTTTAGTCTACTTGGTAAACGTTTTCTTCTTCTTGAACTGCACTGTTGGTTAAGGGCTTGTAAGTAAAGCATTTCACTGTAAAGTCTAAGTTGGTGTCTTGACGGATTTGTAAAAAAACGGTTTATCATAAAACACTATACAGTGGGGAGAAGAAGTATTTGATACACTGACGATTTTGCAGGTTTTCCTACTTATAAAGCATGTAGAGGTCTGTAATTTGTATCATAGGTACACTTCAACTGTGAGAGACGGAATCTAAAACAAAAATCCAGAAAATCACATTGTATGATTTTTAAGTAATTAATTTGCATTTTATTGCATGACATAAGTATTTGAAACATCAGAAAAGCAGAACTTAATATTTGGTACAGAAACCTTTGTTTGCAATTACAGAGATACGTTTCCTGTAGTTCTTGACCAGGTTTGCACACACTGCAGCAGGGATTTTGGCCCATATAGACCTTCTCCAGATCTGTCAGGTTTTGGGGCTGTCGCTGGGCAATACGGACTTTCCGCTCCATCCAAAGATTTTCTATTGGGTTCAGGTCTGGAGACTGGCTAGGCCACTCCAGGACCTTGAGATGCTTCTTACGGAGCCACTCCTTAGTTGCCCTGGCTGTGTGTTTCGGGACGTTGTCATGCTGGAAGACCCAGCCATGACCCATCTTCAATGCTCTTACTGAGGGAAGGAGGTTGTCGGCCAAGATCTCGCAATACATGGGCTCATCCATCCTCCCGTCAATACGGTGCAGTCGTCATGTCCCCTTTGCAGAAAAGCATCCCCAAAAATGATGTTTCCACCTCCGTGCTTCACGGTTGGGATGGTGTTCTTGGGGTTGTACTCATCCTTCTTCTTCCTCCAAACACGGCGAGTGGAGTTTAGACCAAAAAGCTTTATTTTTGTCTCATCAGACCACATGACCTTCTCCCATTCCTCCTCTGGATCATCCAGATGGTCATTGGCAAACTTCAGACGGGCCTGGACATGCGCTGGCTTGAGCAGGGGGACCTTGCGTGCGCTGCAGGATTTTAATCCATGACTGCATAGTGTGTTACTAATGGTTTTCATTGAGACTGTGGTCCCAGCTCTCTTCAGGTCATTGACCAGGTCCTGCCTTGTAGTTCTGGGCTGATCCCTCACCTTCCTCATGATCATTGATGCCCCACGAGGTGAGATCTTGCATGGAGCCCCAGACAGAGGGTGATTGACCATCATCTTGAACTTCTGCGTCAACAGTTGTTGCCTTCTCACCAAGCTGCTTGCCTATTGTCCTGTAGCCCATCCCAGCCTTGTGCAGGTCTACAATTTTATCACTGATGTCCTTACACAGCTCTCTGGTCCTGGCCATTGTGGAGAGGTTGGAGTCTGTTTGATTGTGTGTGTGGACAGGTGTCTTTTTGTACAGGTAACGAGTTCAAACAGGTGCAGTTAATACAGGTAATGAGTGGAGAACAGGAGTGCTTCTTAAAGAAAAACTAACAGGTCTGTGAGAGCCAGAATTCTTACTGGTTGGTAGGTGATCGAATACTTATGTCATGCAATAAAATGCAAATTAATTACTTAAAAATCATACAACGTGATTTTCTGGATTTTTGTTTCAGATTCCTTCACTCACAGTTGAAGTGTACCTATGATAAAAAATTACAGACCTCTACATGCTTTATAAGTAGGAAAACCTGCAATATCGGCAGTGTATCAAATACTTGTTCTCCCCACTGTATATATATATTTTTTTAAATGTTGTTGACACCCCTCCCCAGAGGTGTCTCATTATTGGGATTCATTGCTGATTCCTACCTGTAACTCACTATGAGGTGTCTAGTGATAAAGGTTAAGGCAAGGCTTTCGACTCTGTCAATCACCACATTCTTATCGGCAGACTCAACAACCTTTGTTTCTCAAATGACTGCCTCCCCAGCTTCACCAACTACTTTGCAGACAGAGTTCAGTGTGTCAAATCGGAGGGCCTGTTGTCCAGACCTCTGGCAGTCTCTATGGGGTACCGCAGGGTTCAATTCTCTGGCCGACTCTTTTCTCTGTATATATCAATGATGTCGCTCTTGCTGCGGGTGATTCTCTGATCCACCTCTACGCAGACGACACCATTCTGTATACACCTGGCCCTTCTTTGGACACTGTGTTAACAAACCTCCAAATGAGCTTCAATGTCATACAACTCTCCTTCCGTGGCCTCCAACTGCTCTTATATGCTAGTAAAACTAAATGCTCTTCAACCTATCGCTGCCCTCATCCGCCCGACTAGCATCACTACTCTGGACGGTTCTGACTTAGAATATGTGGACAACTACAAATACCTAGGTGTCTGGTTAGACTGTAAACTCTCCTTCCAGACTCACATTAAACATCTCCAATCCCAAATTAAATCTAGAATATGCTTCCTATTTCACAACAAAACCTCCTACACTCACGCTGCCAAACATACCCTTGTAAAACTGACTATCCTACCGATCCTTGACTTCGGTGATGTCATTTACAAAATAGCCTCCAACACTCTACTCAGCGAACTGGATGCAGTCCATCACAGTGTCATCCATTTTGTCACCAAAGCCCCATATACCACCCACCACTGTGACCTGTATGCTCTCGTTGGCTGGTCCTCGCTACATATTCATCGCTAAACCCACTGGCTCCAGGTCATCTATAAGGCTTTGCTAGGTAACGCTCCGCCTTAACTCAGCTCACTGGTCACCATAGCAACACCCACCCATAGCATGGCCTGTTTATTGCCTTACCTCCTTACTCCATCACACTGTATATAGATTTTTATATTGTGTTATTGACTGTACTTTTGTTTATCCCATGTGTAACTCTGTGCTTGTTTTTTTGTCGCACTGCTTTGCTTTATCTTGGTCAGGTGGCAGTTGTGAATGAGAACTTGTTCTCATCTGGACACCTGGTTAAATAAAGGTGGGGGAAAAATGTAATTAAAAATACATTTAAAAAATCATAACTTTATTGACAACACCCAAATAGATACTGTCATTAATGCGATTCTTCAATAATTAAACATATTTCTTAATACTGTAGCAAACATTATATTACACAGGACATTCAAACGAGCCTTACAATTATAATCCAAAGTAGTGTGAAATGCACTCATAAGCAACCTGTAAATGGAGGTTACTCCCCTGAGTTTTCCCCCATTCACATTCAGAAAAAACTGAAAAACTAAAATCTTTGCTCAACATTTTTGCTCTAATCAGATATAGTACATCCATAACTATCGGTTTCCTCATTACCAGATATACTACATCCATAACTAGTGGTTTCCTCATTACCAGATATACTACATCCATAACTAGTGGTTTCCTCATTACCAGATATACTACATCCATAACTATCGGTTTCCTCATTAGCGGGGAGGAGTTTCTACAATCAAATTGTATGTTCATCGCCCTCGTTCCTCAGTTTTAGGAAACACAGAAAGGGCCCTATATTGGAGACCAAAAGTTGTCAGGCACACTGCTTAGAGTTTCAACAACATGAATAACTTATTTCTAGCCTACAATAATCGATGTTACTACTAATGTGAAAACAAGACATTATATGACTATTCTTGCTCAATTTAAGACAATTGTCAAATAATTTTAACATTCATTACAGACGTCAATTGTAGTACAACATCATGGCTACACTGTTGGCATCACCTTTTACAGTGGATTTCCACTGTTGTTGGCCTTTAATCATCTGACTTTGTTGTTCACACAGGAGAGAGACGGGACTACCGTGGGTCCTCTGGGGAGCCTCAACAACCTCATGATGCTGACGAGGCAGAGAAGAGTCTCTCCAGATCAGAACACATCAATAAACACCTGCAGAGATCCACAGGGAAGAGAACTCACTGCTGCTCTGACTATGGGAAGAGATTCACCTCATCAGACATTAAAATTCATCAGAGAACACACACAGGAGAGAAACCTTTTAGCTGTGATCAATGTGGGAAGAGTTTTACTGCATCTAGCAATCTGACTAAACACCAGAGAACACACACAGGAGAGAAACCTTATAGCTGTGATCAATGTGGGAAGAGTTTTGGTCAATCTGGAGAGCTGACAGTGCACCAGAGAAGACACACAGGAGAGAAATCTTTTAGCTGTGGTCAATGTGGGAAGAGTTTTACTAAGTCTGGCCATCTGACTCTGCACCAGAGAATACACACAGGAGAGAAACCTTATAGCTGTGATCAATGTGGGAAGAGTTTTGGTCAATCTGGAGCGCTGACAGTGCACCAGAGAACACACACAGGAGAGAAACCTTACAGCTGTGGTCGATGTCGGAAGAGTTTTACTACATCTGGCCATCTGACAAAACACCAGAGAATACACACAGGAGAGAAATCTTATAGCTGTGGTCAATGTGGGAAGAGTTTTACTACATCTGGCCATCTGACTCTACACCAGAGAATACACACAGGAGAGAAACCTTATAGCTGTGGTCAATGTGGGAAGAGTTTTGGTCGATCTGGCCATCTGACTCTACACCAGAGAATACACTCAGGAGAGAAATCTTATAGCTGTGATCAATGTGGCAAGGGTTTTGGTCGATCTGGAGAACTAACAGTGCACCAGAGAACACACACAGGAGAGAAACCTTATATCTGTGGTCAATGTGGGAAGAGTTTTACTACATCTGGCCATCTGTCTTTACACCAGAGAACACACACAGGAGAGAAACCTTATAGCTGTGTTCAATGTGGGAAGAGTTTTAGTCAATCTGGACAGCTGACTCAACACCAGAGAATACATACAGGAGAGAAACCTTATAGCTGTGATCAATGTGGGATGAGTTTTACTACATCTGGTTCTCTGTCTCTACATAAGAGAACGCACACAGGAGAGAAACCTTATAGCTGTGATCAGTGTGACAAGAGATACTCTGATAAAAGATCTCTGATCAAACATCAGACAATACATACATGAAGGAGTTATTTCGTGATATCAATGAATTAATGTCACAATGTAGAATGTTTTAACATTGTAGTAGGAGTATTTTAAGGAATTTCACAATGTTGAACCCTAAACCTTTGCCCCATTCAATTGATTTCAGCGTGATATGGATATTATACTTGGGAAAAATACAGGCTCTGAATTGAAAGAGTACTATTTATGTGATTTAACAAAAAGTGACTAACACAAAAGAGTTGTGTTACACTTACCACATTGGTGACCCACTTGAATCAAAATGCAGCACTTCAGAATGTAGCGATCTGTTTTCTACAAATTGTCCTCTCACCAGTGATGTACACATTATTCCCAGATTCCTTGTGTTTTTTGAGCTGTTAGTTTTAACAGGACGTGCAACCTCATCTCCCTCCTCTCGCACAATTGATTTCAACATATCGATGAGTGATGACAAATAAGTGTTGCGTTCCTTTGTTTAGTGACCCCTAAATTTAAATGCATCACTCCAAAATGTAGCTGACTGTCTTCTGCAGGTTGTCCTCTAACCAGTGAGGTAAAAGATATCTCCCATTTCCATGTGTTTTTTAGATGTTAGTTTCAACAGCACGAACAACCTGATCTCCCCCCTAATCGATATCAGTGATTTATTGCTACTTGTCAAAACAACAGGGTTTTTGGTGCTTGTGTCCATGGTGACGACAACTTGGTTTCTGATTGTCTCAAGGTTGGGCAGTCAAAAATATTTGTGTTTTGTGTTTAGCCAGTGCGTTCCATGGATCACAAATTATTTTGAATTTCCGTATTAGAGATGAGTTATGTTTGGGCTCGTTCCAAGGGGAGGAGAGTCCTAGAAGCTAGTGGGGGAAAAATACACTTTTTCTTGTTTTTAATTGTTGATAGCCAGTAGACACCATGTTTATATTGGTGAAGAATTGTAGTTGATTATATTGTGAAATGGAAGTTGTTTTCTGTTGGTGGTGAGCATTCTCTTAAGGTGTTACAGTATTTGGTTTTTCCATTTATGTTTTGAGGTTGGACTTTAGCGCGTATAGCTCGTTAGCACGTAGGACGCACTGATTGGTGTCACCTCGTTAGTCAGTATGTGTTACACCTGTGCTGGCTTGTCCATCTCGTTTGTGGGAAGGTGTTTCACCTGAGCTGGTCCAGGTTCTATTTAAGAGTGTCTGGCCCAGTGCGCCAGTTGTCTTGATAGATGTGGAGAGTCAACACCTTTAGTTGCTCCACCTTTTTGGTTTGCTTCCTGTCTTAAAGTTTGTTGTGGGTTTTTCTTTTGTTTGCCTCTTCTTGGGCAGATTTAGTGGGTGTCATAGTGGGTGTCTTTTAGGTCCCAGTTGTTACCAGTCAATTTTCAATCGATGCCCCCGTAGTGTCTTTCAGAACCCCTCCTAAAAAACAAGTTATGTTTTGGGTTGGATGTAGCATCATATTGTTAATATTTGAATCAATGGCATTTCCTTTGCAATGCTCATTAGTCTTTCAGTTGTTTGTTTTTTTATCCTCAATATTTCTGTTTATTTTCATTGTTTTTTCCTGTGAAGCCATTGTGTTGCATCCATGTCTGAAATGTGCTGCATAAATAAAGCTTGATTTGACTTAAACAAATGAACCCAATGACTGACCAATCAACAGACTCTTGGTCCCTCTTAGTATTTGTTAATGAATAGAATACAGTATATACATATGAGATGAGTAATACATAGACAGATACAGTAGAATAGGATAGAATACAGTATATACATATGAGTTGAGTAATGCCAGATATGTAAACATGCAGGAGATCCATGAAGGAAAGATAGTGATGGTGCTCAGTGACGTTGTTGCAAATGGTGGGGAACAACCAATCACGATGAGGGATCGCCAGCTGTGAACGCTTTAGCATGCTGGAGACAACCATGGAGAATGTGAATCAAGTGTTCCAATTGTAAAACGTTTGATTTAATTACATCAAGTGTTCCAATGGTAAAACGTTTGATTTAATTACATCAAGTGTCCCAATGGCAAAACGTTTGATTTAATTACATCAAGTGTCCCAATGGCAAAACGTTTGATTTAATTACATCAAGTGTCCCAATGGCAAAACGTTTGATTTAATTACATCAAGTGTTCCAATGGTAAAACGTTTGATTTATTTACATCAAGTGTCCCAATGGCAAAACGTTTGATTTAATTACATCAAGTGTTCCAATGGTAAAACGTTTGATTTAATTACATCAAGTGTTCCAATGGCAAAACGTTTGATTTAATTACATCAAGTGTCCCAATGGCAAAACGTTTGATTTAATTACATCAAGTGTCCCAATGGCAAAACGTTTGATTTAATTACATCAAGTGTTCCAATTGTAAAACGTTTGATTTAATTACATCAAGTGTTCCAATTGTAAAACGTTTGATTTAATTACATCAAGTGTCCCAATGGTAAAACGTTTGATTTAATTACATCAAGTGTTCCAATGGTAAAACGTTTGATTTAATTACATCAAGCGTCCCAATGGTAAAACGTTTAATTTAATTACATCAAGTGTTCCAATGGTAAACCGTTTGATTTAATTACATCAAGCGTTCCAATGGTAAAACGTTTGATTTAATTCCATCAAGTGTTCTAATGGTAAAACGTTTGAGTTCATTGTGACCCCTCCTGGTCCTCGTGTCCATCCTCATGAAGTTACGCAGGACACAGGTAGCCTTCACACACCTGAACTCCTCCAGGAGGCAGTCCCAGATGACCTTGGTCACCCAACCTTGCAGTGCCCTACACGGTAACTGTAGGCAAATGTTTTGAAGGAATCTCCAGTTACAAGGTATCTGTAGGAATATGGAAGACAATGTAATTATTAGACTGTTACATCACCAGGTCATTGTGGATTACTAAAGTATAATATCCCTAATAACAAATCATGATAACATTGGATTGATAGATGCATGGGCACACATATGTACATGTGTAGCATGTGACTAACAGGATCATATCAAGGATAGCATCACAAATGAATACATAAATACCACTTGAAGCTTGATGATGAGTTGACCATTTGAATCAGCTGTGCAGTACTGAGGCAAAAACAACAATGTGCACCTCTTTGAGTCCCCAGGACTGAGAACCACTGCTCTTCATTGGGACCTCTTCATATGTAGACTGGCTTTCATAGAGCTCTTTATCTGAGGACAGAAAACCTCACAAGAAACACACTTCATTACAGTCAAATTACACCACACTGAATATTATGTTACTATTATCTCCGTCCTCACTTCTAGGGACAGGAACAACACTAAAGTACCTGCCCTATCCAGAATAGCCTCCTCTCTCACTGACAGTTGGGGCTGCTATCCTTTCACCCTCCAAGGCTGTTAGCTAGCTACCTACAAATGCATTTGGAGTTAGTTTTTTACAGTGATAAATAGATAGCTAATATGAAGTTAGGTAGCTTGTGATATTTCATTCACTTAGCTATCTATCTATACAGTATTTGAAGTTGGTTAGATAGCTAGCCAACTAGCTAGTTCATTTAACAGCTCATTTGAGTTAGCCTGCACTGTAGCTAGTTAGCTAATTATACATCGTTGTTTTTTTTACACTTTGAAAATCTGTTTCCTTACTTGAATAGGTTCTTCCAGCCATGTGGACAACTGGAAACAGGGCAGCAAAGTTTGTCACCAGAGCGTTTTAGAGGATATTACTATTGAATTATGTACCCATTTAATAACCAGACCTTCATACAAACTTGCTCTGCTGAATTCTTGACGGAGTCACAACGGGCGGCCTAAGCGGCATCTAGTCCATTTGCTGACTGGACGCAGGTGAGGAAAATGTACATTTTATTTTCAGACAACAAGTTAACTCTAGGGTATTCTCTAGGGATTCTTGAGACATCCCTACACTAAACCCTAACCTTAACCCCTAACTTAACCATTTTAAATGTCAACTTCAACGGGCTACGGACGTCCCAAAGATGTATCGCTACCTGAAAATACATGATCTAAGTGATTGATAGTTAGTATTCATCAGTCATAAAGCCTTATTTACTTTAATGAACTACTAAAATAGTGATTTTGTCAAACAGCATAGACAGCAGCTCTACACTTTATTGACTGACTGATCCATTCATCCTTCCATCCCTCCTCAGCCTTCCTCTCCTCTGAAGACCCAGTGAGGGTGGAGCTCAGTCAGGGAGCTGTTGAGGGACTGGTTAGGAAGAACACTTCTACAGTCAGAGAGGTGAGAGGTCACACATGGTTTAGATGGTAAATATTTATGTCCCCTTAGCGGTTCATCACGTCAGCAAAAGGGAATATGTTCCATCATCTATGTTTATTTACATTAGTGCAAATTGTCCGCTGATATTGGTGTAATTTCTCACTCCTTTTGGCTGTATGAAAGTTAATTTCCCCTCAGGCACACACATTTGTTCTTTGCTATTATGAAGGTCATTTGTGTAGAATGTACTTTTCCCCACTCATTCAACCCATCTCTTTACATTGCTTATGCATATTTGGTGGCCTGACTGCATCCAGACTATGTCAAAGGCCCATCCTGGTAGATCTGAACCTAATGCAGCTTGGAGTGATCAGATGACAGAAGTCACATTTAGGTGCCAGGTGTAACTGAGGCCATAGATGCTCCATATCCATTACTTTGAGTGTTGTATATAATATGATTAAATGTGTTTCTGTGTTGCAGGGGCAGTCAAGAAATGGAACGGCAAGGCCACAGAACATAAGCAGAGCTGTGGGTGACCACCTCAAGCCCTTGGTAGAGCCGGGGGTGGTGGTTACCACTCCACCACACCTTCAGCAGGCTGGAAAAGTGGGATTGATACTGTTCTCATACTAAGACGGACCAAGACTCTGTTGATTGGTCAGTCATTTGATTAATTTGTTTTGCAATATGTTCAAATCAAGCTTTATTTATACAGCACATTTCAGACATGGATGCAACACAATGGCTTCACAGGAAAAACCTATGAAAATAAACAGATATATTTAGTACACAAACATAAGAGGATAAAAATACAACTTAAAGACTAATGAGCATCCTAAGGAAATGCCATTGATTAAAATGTTAAAATATTCAACCAAAAATATTAGCTTGTTTTTTAGGAGGGGTTCTGAAAGACACTATGGGGGGTGTCCAATGAAAATTGACTAGTAACAACAACTGGGACCTAAAAGACACCCACCATGAGACCCACTAAATTTGCCAAAGAAGAGGCAAACAAAAGAAAAACTCACAGACAGGAAGCAAACCAAAAAGGTGGAGCAACTAAAGGTGTTGACTCTCCACATCTATCAAGACCACTGGAGCACTGGGCCAGACACTCTTAAATAGAACCTGGACCAGCTCAGGTGAAACACCTTCCCACTAACGAGATGGACAAGCCAGCACAAGTGTAACACATAGTGACTAACGCGGTGACACCAATCAGTGCGTCCTACGAGCTAATGAGCTAGACATCCTAAATTCCGACGTTCTAAAGTCCGACCTCAAAACATAAATGGAAAAACCAAAGTCTGTAACACAACAGACAACAAATATATTTTATATTTATGACTCAATTTATTAGGATTGTTAATAAAATTGATTATAGACCTATTTATTATACAGCGTCCATGTGTATAGGCTGCAAGTATGTTGAAATTTAAAAAAATATATATTTTCAACTTTCAACTAAAACCAAACTTATATTGTACGTCGGGCATAGTCTGATTTTCAATGACATTTTGCTAGGTGGGATATCCCCAATGTCGACAGTTTGCTTGGTGGGATATCCCCAATGTCACAGTTTAAACGTGTCCAAATCAATAGTCCAAATGCAGAAACAGTTTGTGATAAATTGAAAACCTAAACGTAAAATGTGCTAAATACACAAACATCTGCCACAATAATCATATTACTTGTATTTATATAAACAAGCTCCTTATAAACTGCACAAGCACCAGAAACGCTGTTGTTTTGACAAGTAGCAAAAAATCACTGATATCGATTAGGGGGGAAATCAGGTTGTTCGTGCTGTTGAAACTAACAACAACAAAAAACACATGGAAATGGGAGATATCTTTTAGCTCACTGGTTAGAGGACAACCTGCAGAAGACAGTCAGCTACATTTTGGAGTGATGCATTTAAATTTAGGGGTTGCAAAACAAAGGAACGCAACACTTATTTGTCATCACTCAACGATATCATGTTGAAATCAATTGTGTGACAGGAGGGAGATGAGGTTGCACATCCTGTTAAAACTAACAGCTCAAAAACCACACGGAATGTGGGAGTAATGTGTACATCCCTGGATAGAGGACAATTTGTAGGAAACAGATCGCTCGCCACATTTTGAAGTGTTGCATTTTGATTCAAATGGTTCACCAACATGGTAAGTGTAACACAGCTCTTTTTGTGTTAGTCACTTTTTTGTTAAATCACATAAATAGTACTCTTTCAAGAGCCTGGATTTTTACTAAGGCTGAAATCAATTGAATGGGGCAAACGTTTAGGGTTCTATATTGTGTAATTCCTTAAAATACTCCTTCTACATTGTTAAAAACATTCTACATTGTGACATTAATTCATTGATATCATGAAACAACTGCTTCATGTATTTTCTGATGTTTGATCAGATGTCTTTTAACAGAGTATCTCTTGTCACATTGATCACAGGTATGAGCTTTCTCTCCTGTGTGTGTTCTCTGGTGTGATACCAGATTGGCAGAATGACCAAAACTCTTCCCACATTGACCACAGCTATAAGGTTTCTCTCCTGTGTGTGTTCTCTGGTGCACTGTCAGATCTCCAGCTTGACGAAAACTCTTCCCACATTGATCACAGCTATAAGGTTTCTCTCCTGTGTGTGTTCTCTTGTGTCTAGTCAGATGGCAAGATTGACCAAAACTCTTCCCACATTGACCACAGCTATAAGATTTATCTCCTGTGTGTATTCTCTGGTGTTGAGTCAGATGGCTAGATCGACCAAAACTCTTCCCACATTGATCACAGCTATAAGGTTTCTCTCCTGTGTGTGTTCTCTGATGAATTTTAATGCCTGATGAGGTGAATCTCTTCCCACAGTCAGAGCGGCAGTGAGTTCTCCTCCCTGTGGGTCTCCGCTGGTGTTTATTGAGGTGTTCTGATCTGGAGAGACTCTTCTCTGCCTCTTCAGCATCTTGAAATTGTTGAGGCTCCCCAGATGATCCACAATAGTGAAGTATCTCTCCTGTGTGAACAACAAAGTCAGACAGATGATTAAAGGCCCACAACAGCGGAAATCCATTGTAAAAGGTGATGCTTAAAAAAATAAAAATAAAGGAGAGCCGCACACTCTTAAAGTTATTTGGTCTTAAAATGAGCAACAAGTTATATTTTTTCTTGTTTTCACATTAGTAGTAACATCGATGATTGTAGGCTAGAAATAAGTTATTCATGTTGTTGAAACTCTAAGCAGTGTGACAGATGACTTTTGGTCTCCAATATAGGCCCCTTTCTGTGTTTAATAAAATTGCGGCACGAGGGCAAAGCACATACAATTTGATTGTAGAAACTCCTCCCTGCTAATGATGGATGTTATGGATGTAGTATATGTGCTAATGAGGAAACCACTAGTTATGGATGTAGTATATCTGGTAATGAGGAAACCACTAGATATGGATGTAGTATATCTGGTAATGAGGAAACCACTAGTTATGGATGTAGTATATCTGGTAATGAGGAAACCACTAGTTATGGATGTAGTATATCTGGTAATGAGGAAACCACTAGTTATGGATGTAGTATATCTGGTAATGAGGAAACCACTAGATATGGATGTAGTATATCTGGTAATGAGGAAACCACTAGTTATGGATGTAGTATATCTGGTAATGAGGAAACCACTAGTTATGGATGGAGTATATCTGGTAATGAGGAAACCACTAGTTATGGATGTAGTATATCTGGTAATGAGGAAACCACTAGTTATGGATGTAGTGTATCTGCTAATGAGGAAACCACTAGTTATGGATGTAGTATATCTGGTAATGAGGAAACCACTAGATATGGATGTAGTATATCTGGTAATGAGGAAACCACTAGTTATGGATGGAGTATATCTGGTAATGAGGAAACCACTAGTTATGGATGTAGTATATCTGGTAATGAGGAAACCACTAGTTATGGATGGAGTATATCTGGTAATGAGGAAACCACTAGTTATGGATGTAGTATATCTGCTAATGAGGAAACCACTAGTTATTAGTTATGGATGTAGTATATCTGGTAATGAGGAAACCACTAGTTATGGATGTAGTGTATCTGCTAATGAGGAAACCACTAGTTATGGATGTAGTATATCTGGTAATGAGGAAACCACTAGTTATGGATGTAGTGTATCTGCTAATGAGGAAACCACTAGTTATGGATGTAGTATATCTGGTAATGAGGAAACCACTAGATATGGATGTAGTATATCTGGTAATGAGGAAACCACTAGTTATGGATGTAGTATATCTGGTAATGAGGAAACCACTAGTTATGGATGTAGTATATCTGGTAATGAGGAAACCACTAGTTATGGATGTAGTATATCTGGTAATGAGGAAACCACTAGTTATGGATGTAGTACATCTGGTAATGAGGAAACAACTAGTTATGGACGTAGTATATCTGGTAATGAGGAAACCACTAGATATGGATGTAGTATATCTGGTAATGAGGAAACCACTAGTTATGGATGTAGTATATCTGGTAATGAGGAAACCACTAGTTATGGATGTAGTATATCTGGTAATGAGGAAACCACTAGTTATGGATGTAGTATATCTGGTAATGAGGAAACCACTAGTTATGGATGTAGTACATCTGGTAATGAGGAAACCACTAGTTATGGACGTAGTATATCTGCCTGGAGCAAAAATGGTGAGCAAAGATTTTAGTTTTTCACAATGTATTCTGAATGTTAATGGGGTAAAACTCAGGGGAGGAACCTCCATTTCCAGGTTGATTATGAGGACATTTCACACTACTTTGGATTATAATTGTAAGGCTTGTTTGAATGTCCTGCTTAATATAATGTTTGTGTCATCATCACAAATCAACCGCTTTGTATTTAAAAAACACTTCAAACAGTAAAATGCTCTTTGTCTAGCTTTTCCATCAACCTGACAATGAGATTTTGTACGCAGTTTGTCAAATTGGCCCGTAACTGCACCTAACAACAAATATACCTGTAATGAACAAAGAAGCACTTTGGTTGTTATTGCATGACATACACAGTGTACTCTAGGACCCATAACAACATAGACCTACTGTAGGACACATAACAATAGCATAGACCTACCGTAGGACCCATAACTTCACCTAACAACATAGACCTACTGTAGGACACATAACAATAGCATAGACCTACCGTAGGACCCATAACTTCACCTAACAACATAGACCTACTGTAGGACACATAACAATAGCATAGACCTACCGTAGGACCCATAACTTCACCTAACAACATAGACCTACTGTAGGACACATAACAATAGCATAGACCTACCGTAGGACCCATAACTTCACCTAACAACATAGACCTACTGTAGGACACATAACAATAGCATAGACCTACCGTAGGACCCATAACTTTACCTAACAACAACATAGACCTACTGTAAGACCCATAACATTACCAAACTACAAATAAAGGAAAATAGCTCTGTGTATTGTACAATAGCCTATCCATCAAGGAACAGTTCTCTACACATTATGAGCTAAGTATCTCTGTGTCCAAACAGACTAACGAGACCCTACTGTAAATCAAGCAGACAATAACATTATAAACATCAATTTGTTAGGTATTTTGGATCCAACGTGGAGCACGGCATAACTGTCTTTACCAGAGTAATGAATGAAGAAGCACTTTGGTTGTTGTTGCATGTCGTGATGTTTGTCATGTGACTGGAATTCAGAAAATGATTTCCTGGATCAGCTGATGATAGTTGAACATGTGACTGTAACTAAACAGCTACAGTATTAAGAATGATGTAGAACCACGTTAATGACAGTATCCATTTGGGTGTTGTCAATAAAGTTACGATTATTATTATTGAATTTATTTCAGCTTTATTTAACCAGGTAGGCCAGTTGAGAACAAGTTCTCATTTACAACTGTGACCTGGCCAAGATAAAGCAAAGCAGTGCGACAAAAACACAGAGTTACACGTGGGATAAACAAACGTATAGTCAATAACACAATAGAAAAATCTTTATACAGTGTGTGCAAATGGAGTACGGAGGTAAGGCAATAAATAGGCCATAGTAGCGAAGTAATTACAATTTAACAAATTAACACTGGAGTGATAGATGTGTAGATGATGATGTGCAAGTAGAAATTCTGGGGTGCAAAAGAGCAAAAAAAGTAAATAAAAACATGGGGATGAGGTAGGCAGTTGTATGAGCTATTTACAGATGGGCTGTGTACAGCTGCAGCGATTGGTGAGCTGCTCAGATAGCTGATGCTTAAAGTTAGTGAGGGAGATATAAGTCTCCAACTTCAGCGATTTTTGCATTTTGTTCCAGTCATTGGCAGCAGAGAACTGGAAGGAAAGGTGGCCAAAGAGGTGTTGGCTTTGGGGATGACCAGTGAGATATACCTCCTGGAGCGCGTGCTATGGGTGGGCGTTGCTATGGTGACCAGTGAGCTGAGTGAAGGCGGCCTAGCAAAGACTTATAGATGACCTGCAGCCAGTGGGTTTGGCAACGAATATGTAGCGAGGGCCAGCCGACTAGAGCATACAGGTCTCAGTGGTGGGTGGTATATGGGGCTTTGGTGACAAAACGGATGGCACTGTGATTTACTGGATGCAGTCTAAGGTAGTTTTACTTGCGTTTAAGAGCAGTTGGAGGCCACAGAAGGAGTGTTATATGGCATTGAAGCTCGTTTGGAGGTTTGTTAACACAGTGTCCAAAGAAGGGTCAGATGTATACGAAATAGCCCGAGAATTGAACCCTGTGGCACCCCCATAGAGACTGCCAAAGGTCCGGACAACAGGCCCTCCGATTTGACACACTGAATTCTATCAGAGAAGTAGTTGGTGAACCAGGTGAGGCAGTCATTTGAGAAACCAACCATTAATCTACACACAATAGAATCCTCATTAATCTACTCACAATATGATCCTCACTCATCTACACACAATAGAATCCTCATTCATCTACACACAATAGAATCCTCAATAATCTACACACAATAGAATCCTCAATAATTAACACAAATGTGAAAACAGGTAAAAAAATATATATACTTAGTTTTTTTCTGATGGTTAGGCTATCTTGTTTCAGAGGGGTGACATCAATAGCCCATAATGATAACAGATAATAAACAGAAATACCTTATTTACGTAAGTATTCAGACCCTTTGCTATGAGACTAGAAATTGCTTTCAGGTGCATCTTGTTTCCATTAATCATCCTTGAGATGTATCTACAACTTGTTCAGAGTCCACCTGTGGTAAATTCAATTGATTGGATATGATTTGGAAGGCACACACCTGTCTATATAAGGTCCCAGAGTTGACAGAGCATGTCAGAGAAAAAAACAAGCAATGAGGTCGAAGGAATTGTCCGTAGAGCTCCAAGACAGGAGTGTGTCGAGGCATAGATCTGGGGAAAGGTTCCCAAGAACACAGTGGCCTCCATCATTCATAAATGGAATACTCTTCCTAGAGCTCGTCACCCGGCCAAACTGAGCGATTGGGGGAGAAGGGCCTTGGTCAGGGAGGTGACCAAAATCCTGATGGTCACTCTGACAGAGCTGCAAAGTTCCTCTGTGGAGATGTGAGAACCTTCCAGAAGGACAACCATCTCTGCAGCACTCCACCAATCAGACATTTCTGGGAGAGTGGCCAGATGGAAACCACTCCTCAGTAAAAGGCACATGACAGACCACTTGGAGTTTGACAAAAGGCACCTTAACGACTCTCAGACCATGAGAAACAAGATTCTCTGGTCTGATGAAACCAAGATGGAACTCTTTGGCCTGAATGCCAAGAGTCACGTCTGGAGGAAACCTGGCACCATCCCTACGGTGAAGCATAGTGGTGGCAGAATCATGCTGTGGGATGTTTTTCAGCAGCATGGACTGGGAGACTAGTCAGGATGGAGGGAAATATTAACGGAGCAAAGTGCAGAGAGATCCTTGATGAAAGACCTGCTCCAGAGCGCTCAGGACCTCAGACTGGGGCAAAGGTTCGCCATCCAATAGGACAACGACCTTAAGCACACAGCCAAGACAACGCAGGAGTGGCTTCTGTAGAAGTCTCTAAATGTTCTTGAGTGACATAGCCAGAGCCCGGACTTGAGCCCGATCTAACATCTCTGGAGAGACCTGAAAATAGCTGTGCAGTGATGTTCCCCATCCAACCTGACAGAGCTAGAGAGGATCTGCAGAGAAGGATGGGAAAAACTCCCCAAATGCAGGTGTGCCAAATAAATTAGCTAAATGAAAGAGGGAAAACAATTTTTTAATCAATTTTAGAATAAGGCTTTAAAGTAACAAAAAGTGGAAAAAGTCAAGGGGTCTGAATACTTTCCCGAATGCACTGTATACAGCACCACCTCCACCATAAGCATTCCTGTCTTTTCTGTAGATGTTATATCCCTGTATTGCTACTGCTGGATCAAAGGAATTATCTCAGTGAGTTTCAGAGATGAACAGTAGAGTCCATTCCAAATTCAATAGGCAGACAAGTAAACAAAAACGTTTTCAAATAAAAACTATTCCAGAAAATGTCAAAGCGTATATAACGCCCGTCCAAGAGACTGTCGACCAATCGCGTTCACATTGTCATGCTGTGACACGCAGTTCCTAATTCTCACGAAAATCTAACTAAAAAATCTATCTAACATCTAATCTATCTTCAAAATCTTTTTAAAGTCAGGGTATAAGTCGAGAAACATGCCTATTTTCCTTGAAAATACGTAATGGTACGATTGCAAAGCTATACGATATTACAGAGAACAAGTTAAATATCTCTAATTATCTCTGAAAATATTTATAATGTTGTGCTTCTTGTTCACAGAGGTTAATTAATGCCAATGTACTTTTCTTTAAGCTGTTAATACAAATTGAAAGTAGTTTCCGATATCCTAATTTCTTAAAGTATTTCTGGTGATAGCAGGTGATAGTGATACACAAGCTAGGTCTATTTGAAACATTGCCATTCCATGGCAGCATTTACCAGCCACCAGGTTCAGATTTAAAACCCACGTAAAATATATTTAAAACCCAATTCTATTTTTGTCCAAAGTTAAGATATAAATTATTCAAACGGAACATAATTTATGCTGGTTATTATTTTAGGCTATTTTAGTTTTGGAGTCAAACAGGTTTGTTATTTTATTTCAGTTTACTAAACAGTTTTCCCCTAATTACTGTTTCTATATTAAGCATGGAGGTTCCCCTATCAACCAGTCAAGGTACTGGTGACAAAGCAGGACAGATGGGACAGACGGAACCCTTCTGTGGTAACAGACAGAGGCGATTTGTAATCAAATCTAATTCCCAGGAATGGGGTTCATATGAACCACAGAGACTGTGTGTGGGATAATAACATGGCCCTGTCCAACCCTGCTTGTTCCCTCGACTCCGCTACCAACCACCAATCACCAACAGGGCCCTTAACCTGTATCACTAGACACCTCATAGTGAGCTACAGGTAGGAATCAGCAATGAATCACAATAATGAGACACCTCTGGGGAGGGATGTCAGCATCATTTAAATATATATATATAGTGTTTTATGACAAACCGTTTTTTACAAATCCGTCAAGACACCAACTTAGACTTTACTGTGAAATGCTTTACTTACAAGCCCTTAACCAACAGTGCAGTTCAAGAAGAAGAAAACGTTTACCAAGTAGACTAAAATAAAAAGTAATAATAAAAAGTAACACAATGAGAATAACGAGGCTATATACAGGGGGCACCGGTACTGAGTCAATGTGGAGGGTATATACAGGGGGCACCGGTACTGAGTCAATGTGGAGGGTATATACAGGGGGCACCGGTACTGAGTTAATGTGGAGGGTATATACAGGGGGCACCGGTACTGAGTCAATGTGGAGGCTATATACAGGGGGCACCGGTACTGAGTCAGTGTGGAGGCTATATACAGGGGGCACCGGTACTGAGTCAATGTGGAGGCTATATACAGGGGGCACGGGTACTGAGTCAATGTGGAGGCTATATACAGGGGGCACCGGTACTGAGTCAGTGTGGAGGCTATATACAGGGGGCACCGGTAGCGAGTCAGTGTGAGGAGGTTACAGGCTAGTTGAGGTAATCTGTACATGAAGGTAGGGGAGTGTAGTGACTATGCATAGGTAACAAACAACCAGCGAGTAGCAGCAGTGCACAAAAGGGAGGGGGGTGGGGGGGTCAATGTAAATTGTCCGGTGGTGATTTCATGAATTGTTCAGCAGTCTTATGGCTTGGGGGTAGAAGCTGTTGAGGAGGCTTTTGGTTCTAGACTTGGCGCTGCGGTACCACTTGCCGTGCGGTAGCAGAGAAAACAGTCTATAACTTGGGTGACTCTGACAATTTTGTGGGCTTTCCTCTGACACGGACTATTATATAGGTTCTGGATGGCAGGAAGCTTGGCCCAGTGATGTACTGGGCCGTTCGCACTACCCTCTGTAGCGCCTTAGGGTCAGATGGCGAGCAGTTGCCATACCAGGCGGTGATGCAACCGGTCAGGATGCTCTCGATGGTGCAGCTGTATTACCTTTTGAGGATCTGGGGACCCATGCCAAATCTTTTCAGTCTCCTGAGGGGATAAAGGTTTTGTTGTGCCCTCTTCATGACTCTTGGTATATACCCACGTGGGTGATTGAAAGATGAACTGAGGTCCAAACTCCAGTCCAGTTGATGGTGGTAATGCACCTTAAAGTTGGTTTCCAACCGCCATATAAAGTCCAAATAAGAAAAATAAGCCTAAAAGAAGGTGAAATTACGAGAAACTAATTTGGTTTACCGTTTGGGGTATTGCAACTGGTTACTTATTTTGATGTGATATGAAAGTATTGTGTGAAATTATTCTCAATTGATATGAAAGTGCAGCGATTTATGTTTCTAGAAATGTATCGCAATTGAGAATGGATTCACATTTAGATGGAATATTTGACTATTTTAGCTGCCAGAGCCAGTCTACCTCTGAAAATAACATACAGTCCTTGGACCTTGAGGAGTAACGGGGGCAGCAATCAGCAGTAGAAACAATAACAAAGCTTACTCCCTGCCCATTTCAGTAAAAAGCATATTGGGCTAAGCTAATAGGAGATATTGAGGACTACAGTATTTCAGGCATTGTCATTAGATGCATTTGATCAATTGTTAACGTTTTGTTGATGGTCCACTCTTGATGTTCTACACGTTACAGTGTAGCTTCAGCCATTCCTACAGAACAACATTAAAGTGTAGAACCCCTTTACTGCATATTGGTTCAACGACTGCAGAGACGGTACTTACTGGTGTTAAACAGATCTCCAACCTCCTCTTCTTCCACCTCCTTTTTCAATGTGACAGTCATCTCCCCTGCCTCCTCTTTCACTCCAAAAACCTCTCTCCTCTTTCTCTTCCTCCTCTTCTTTTATTGTAACATTCTCCTCCTCTTTCACTCTGAACGCGTCTTCCTCTTCTTTCACTGTAACGTCTTTCTCTTCTTCTTTCACGGTAACAGTCTCTACTTGTTTTTGTATTGTAACATCTTTCTCTTCCTCTTTAACGAGAGCTTCTTTCTCCATCCAGCAGGCCTCTTCTTTAGTAGGAGGAGAGTAGCTTAGTGAACTCATGGTCGGAGATGTTAGCTAGCTAGCATTAGCGACTAGCTTAGTTCTAAGCTAACTTAGCAAACCAGCTAGCTGACAAACAACGTGAATATATAATTAAATGGGCTAACAAGTACATACGACAGAAGTGTGTTTAATACACAGCGACTAATATACACCAAAACAGTGTAAAGCTGTGAATGTTGTAGCTATGTTTGCTAGAAAGCTACCGAGGTGTCTGACGAGCTGTTGTTGTTGAAGAAGCGTCCCGTCCACTAGATTATACGTCACACTGGCAGCATCGCCTGAACCTGAAAGACGCACATTGCCATCTGCTGACTGGAGTGGGTAACGCAGTTGAGGAACCAAACGTTTATTTTTCATTTATTTCATAAAAGTTTAATATTATATAAAGTCGTTCAAAGAGAAGCATGTGTTGATTGATTCGTGTTTAATGAGTGAGAGTTTAAAACAAACTTTACACCCACTACATATTTTCATTGAACCATACTTCTGACATGGATCATTTTGACCCCAGAGGCATATCTTTTATCATAGCCCAAATGTGGGTTATTCAATTCCTCCAATTTTTCATGACTTTGTCAATCAACTTGTTCTTAATAAATCTAAATCATGGTTTAGTGTTTCTGTATCAATATGGACTTCTAACAAATTCAAATCCTTTTGAGTCATTTTGACCCCAGCCAAAAGCACCTTTGATAAATAGGACGTTTATTGAAATTCGAAATCAAATCACATTTTATTGGTCACATACACGTGTTTAGCAGATGTTATTGGGGGTGTAGTGAAATGCTTCTGTTTCTAGCTCCGACAGTGCAGTAATATCTAACAAGTAATATCTAACAATTTCACAACCCAATACACACAAATCTAAGTATTTGAATCTAGGTTTCTCTGTAGACATGATTCATCCCACCAGAGGGTGGAGGGGCACCTGTATCAGTGGTTTTGACCAGATAGACACCTGCAGACACACAGTATAGTGCCTCCCATGTACTCTCCTAAGATTGGACTTTTCTATACCACGTATCACGTGACTGTGTACAAAACTGCCAATGGTAGAAAACTCTGCCAGCTGTATACAGTGCATTCGTTAAGTATTCAGACCCCTTCACTTTTTCCACATTCAGTTACTTTACAGCCTTATTCTAAAATTGAATATTTTTCCCCTCATCAATCTACACACAATACCCCATAATGACATCACAATACCCCATAATGACATCACAATACCACATAATGACAAACCAAAAACAGGTTTGTAAACATTCTTGCAAATGTATTTACTTAAGTATTCAGACCCTTTGCTATGAGACTCGAAATGGAGCTCAGATGCATCCTGATTCCATTGATCATCCTTGAGATGTTTCTCCAGCTTGATTGGAGTCCACTTGTGGTAAATTCATTTGATTAGACATGATTTGGAGAGGCACACACCTGTCTATATAAAGTCCCACAGTTTACAGTGCATGTGTCGTGGTAATTTCCTTTATTACTCAATAAAGAGATAGAGAGAGAGCACACCACACACACAAGTCAGAGTTAAATTATATATTCCATCTTTAATATATATACAAGCTTCACCAAAGCCCTTTTTTGACTCTCAGATCAATTCAGTGTCTATAAATGAATTCTCTGAGAGTGCTTACAAAACAATTCTTAGTTTCATTTATAGCCAAGATACACCCCTCTCAACTTACAAAGAATCCTTTACCCGAAAGAGGAGTATCCTATCGCTAGACAGCATCAGCTATAAATCATCGTTCAGTTTGATCTCCCAAGACAAGGTTTAAATCTCATGCTTGATACTTCACTGTCTACCAAAACATTACCTCATCCAATGGCATATATCAATTGTCATTTCTAGATACTCCCAAACCTGGACAAACTCAAAATCAGACAGTGAGCCTCTTAGGTCAAATACTAGGTCAAGATAAGGGCAACCTCAGAGGGGACATACAATGGTTCCAAACACTGCCAAACTCCTTCCCCCTATGAGAAAAGTAGGGAGTGACTGGCGTACAGACATTGTATGAGATAACTAACTGGTTCCCCAATTAATAACTCCATCCCGTCACATGGTTTAGGAATATTTACAGACACGTTCCCATAAGAAAACAACGTTCCCATAAGAAAACAACGTTCCACTCTGTCCTCCTCCCCTTCTGATATTCTACTTAGCTCCACATGGTTTACATTTATATTTAAGTCATTTAGCAGACGCTCTTATCAGAGCGACTTACAGTAGAGCGCATACATTTTATAACATTTTCTATTTTTTTTTTTTTTTCTTTTTTTCTTTTCTTTTTTTTTTCTTCTACATACTGGAACAGTTCTCTACACATTATGAGCAAAGTATCTCTGTGTCCAAACAGACTAACGAGACCCTACAGTAAATCAAGCAGACAATAACACAATATAAACATCAATTTGTTAGGGATGTTGGATCCAACGTGGAGCACGGCATAACTGTCTTTACCAGAGTAATGAATGAAGAAGCACTTTGGTTGTTGTTGCATGTCGTGATGTTTGTCATGTGACTGGAATTCAGAAAATGATTTCCTGGATCAGCTGATGATAGTTGAACATGTGACTGTAACTAAACAGCTACAGTATTAAGAATGATGTGTAATTATTGAAGAACCACGTTAATGACAGTATCCATTTGGGTGTTGTCAATAAAGTTACAATTATTATTATTTAATTTATTTCAGCTTTATTTAACCAGGTAGGCCAGTTGAGAACAAGTTCTTATTTACAACTGCGACCTGGCCAAAATAAAGCAAAGCAGTGCAACAAAAACAACACAGAGTTACACGTGGGATAAACAAACGTACAGTCAATAACACAATAGAAAAATCTTTATACAGTGTGTGCAAATGGAGTACGGAGGTAAGGCAATAAATAGGCCATAGTAGCAAAGTAATTACAATTTAACAAATTAACACTGGAGTGATAGATGTGCAAGAAGAAATTCTGGGGTGCAAAAGAGCAAAAAAAGTAAATAAAAACATGGGGATGAGGTAGGTAGTTGGATGGGCTATTTACAGATGGGCTGTGTACAGCTGCAGCAATCGGTACGCTGCTCAGATAGCTGATGCTTAAAGTTAGTGAGGGAGATATAAGTCTCCAACTTCAGCGACGGATGCCACTGTGATAGACTACATCCAGTTTGCTGAGTAGAGTGTTGGAAGCTATTTTGAAAATGACATCACTGAAGTAAAGGATCGGTAGGATAGTCAGTTTTACGAGGGTATGTTTGGCAGCGTGAGTGAGGGAGGCTTTGTTGCGAAATAGGAAGCCGATTCTAGATTTAATTTTGGATGGGAGATGCTTTATGTGAGTCTGGAAGGAGAATTTACAGTCTAACCAGAGACCTAGGCATTTGTAGTTGTCCACGTATTCTAAGTCAGAGCCGTCCAGAGTAGTGATGCTGGACCGGCGAGCAGGTGCGGGCGGTGATCGGTTGAATAGCATGCATTTCGTTTTACTTGCATTTAAGAGCAGTTGGAGGCCACGGAAGGAGAGTTGTATGGCATTGAAGCTCGTCTGGAGGTTAATTAACACAGTGTCCAAAGAGGGGCCAGAAGTATACAGAATGGTGTCGTCTGCGTTGATGTGTATCAGAGAATCACCAGCAACAAGAGCAACATCATTGATGTATACAGAGAAGAGAGTCGGCCCGAGGATTGAACCCTGTGGTACCCCCATAGAGACTGCCGGAGGTCCGGACAACAGGCCCTCTGATTTAACACACCCACCTGTAGCACGCGCTCCAGCAGGTATATCTCTCTGGTCACCCCCAAAATCAATTCCTCCTTTGGCCGCCTTTCCTTACAGTTCTCTGCTGCCAATGACTGGAACGAACTACAAAAAATCTCTGAAACTGAAAACACTTATCTCCCTCACTAGCTTTAAGCACCAGCTGTCAGAGCAGCTCACAGATTACTGCACCTGTACATTGCCCATCTATAATTTAGCCCAAACAACTACCCCTTCCCCTACTGTATTTATTTATTTTGCTCCTTTGCACCCCATTATTTCTACTTGGCACATTGGTACATAGACTTATTTTTCTACTGTATTATTGACTGTATGTTTGTTTTACTCCATGTGTAACTCTGTGTTGTTGCATGTGTCGAACTGCTTCGCTTTATCTTGGCCAGGTCGCAATTGTAAATGAGAACTTGTTCTCAACTTGCCTACCTGGTTAAATAAAGGTGAAATAAATAAATAAAATAGATCAGCAACGGTGGCTTGCAAACAGTGGATAGTAAGTAGCCCACCTTTGGAATAACTATGTATAGTTATAACTGTAGTATCCTGTATAACTGTAGTATCCTGTATAACTGTAGTATCCTGTATAACTGTAGTATCATGTATAACTATGTATAGTTATAACTGTAGTATCCAGTATAACTATGTATAGTTATAACTGTAGTATCCTGTATAACTATGTATAGTTATAACTGTAGTATCCTGTATAACTGTAGTATCCTGTATAACTGTAGTATCCTGTATAACTGTAGTATCCTGTATAACTGTAGTATCCTGTATAACTATGTATAGTTATAACTGTAGTATCCTGTATAACTGTAGTATCCTGTATAACTGTAGTATCCTGTATAACTGTAGTATCCTGTATAACTATGTATAGTTATAACTGTAGTATCCTGTATAACTGTAGTATCCTGTATAACTGTAGAATCATGTATAACTGTAGTATCCTGTATAACTATGTATAGTTATAACTGTAGTATCCTGTATAACAATGTATAGTTATAACTGTAGTATCCTGTATAACTCTAGTATCCTGTATAACTATGTATAGTTATAACTGTAGTATCCTGTATAGTCTGGGAGGAGGTGAAACCACTCAGGCTTATTTGATGTGATCTAATGTTTTGATCATCTAGTTTCCTTATAAGCATTCAGTCACCAAAGGGGGTTCGGTCATTCCTTTGTTAATATACTGTCTCATTGACAAAAATATTTTGGATTATTTGTTTACAGCATTCCTTTGTCTCGACCCAGTACACAGTAAAAGTACCGAGGTTCTAATGTTGCCAAGCATAATTTATTTTATTTACAGTTTGGAGGGTTGGGGGTCTGACATCCAGGCGACACATTTTAGTTCTAATGGTGCCGTTCTGTTATTCTTTTCAGCTTCTTTTTCCAAGCATCTTACATTACTCCGAGACTAGTTATCCTGGGATCTTACATTACTCTGAGACTAGTTATCCTGGGGAATAATTTCAATACATATGCAAAAAATCTAAACCTGTTTTTGCTTTGGCATTATGGGGTATTGTGATGTCATTATGGGGTATTGTGATGTCATTATGGGGTATTGTGATACATTTTAGAATAAAGGGATGCACTGATATTACATTTTTGGCTAATACCGATATCTAATATTTTCCTTGCCCCAAAAAAACGATACCGATAACCGATATTTAAAATTCTAGAGGCCTTTTAAGCATTCTAGTACAGCATTCTAATAGTTAACACACACACGGATGCAGCGGTCTAAGACACTGCATCTCAGTGCAAGAGGTGTCACTACAGTCCCTGGTTCGAATCCAGGCTGAATCACATCCAGGCCGTGATTGGGAGTCCCACATTAGTTGTCTGTTATTGGTGTAGAGAGGACGACAAAGGAGAGGGATTCCACACGTGGATAGGAAGATACAAATTATCATTATTACTGGAAAATATTCATTTAAAATCCAGGAACTTTACAACTTTAGCTCTCTAGGTCATGCCAGTAGGCTACAGTAGGTTGTATCTCTCTAGGTCATGCCAGTAGGTTACAGTAGGTTGTATCTCTCTAGGTCATGCCAGTAGGCTACAGTAGGTTGTAACTCTCTAGGTCATGCCAGTAGGTTACAGTAGGTTGTATCCAAGTGGAAACAATTATCAACCCAATGTGGAAAGTGTCGAATTTGGTCAACAACAAAATGAATGGCTTATTTGCTACGTGAGGTTTACTTGATCCAACAGAAGTTTCGTAATGATTAAGTTGTTATGTGGACACGTGACGTACCGACAACTTTGATAAAAACACTATAGGAGTTGTCTCCAGATTGCTATGCATATTAATGCTAATAGCTTAGCATCTCTCTCCATTGAATACAGGCGGTGCATATTCATGCTAATAGCTTAGCATCTCTCTCCATTGAATACAGGCGGTGCATATTCATGCTAGTAGCTTAGCATCTCTCTCCATTGAATACAGGCGGTTGACGTCAACAACCCTCATAGAATATAAACAATAGATTACAATAATAAGATGTATCCACCAATCCAAAGAAAGGATAGGCGGGAGCTAGACAACACGCAGTGAAGCTTTGTGGACAAAAACTCCCCTTGTTAGGGCGGAGAGACATCTTGTCAGTATATCCATTATCTTTGGTGTAGCCAACCCAACTCTCATATGGCACTATTGGGGGGCACGGTGTGCAGTAAAACATCACTACATGAAAATCACTACATACCGTGCCCCCCAGTCTGCGGTCAGCAGATAGACCCTTCTCAAATATATATGTTAAGTCACTTTTTGGAAACGGAACGGAGAAAACAAGGGGTCTCTACGTCGTCTGATTCTAGACATATCAGTCATCATCCTGGGCCCTCCGTTAGAGGTAAGAGGTATTGACGAGCCAACTCTGAAAATCCAAAGTTAAAAAGTTTTTAACTTAAGTTTTTAAAAAAAGTAAAAAAGTTTTAAAAAAAATTCAAGGTGGTACTTACTGGTGTTAATCAGATCTCCTATCTCCTCTTCATCTTCCAATGTGACAGTAATCTCCCCTTCCTTCTTCACTCCAAAAACTACATCAACCTCTTTCTCTTCCTCTTCTTTCACTGTAACAGCCTCCTCTTCCTTCTCCTCTTTCACGACAATGTTCAGCCCCAGAGCTTCTTTCTCCCTCCAGCACACCACCTCTTCTTTAACACGAGGGGGGATGTTTAGGGAGCTCATGTTCGGGGATGTTAGCTAGCTAGCTATCATTAGCGACTAGGCTAGTGCTAACTTAACCAGCCAGCTACTATAGCTGACTAATACAAAATAACGTAAAATTAAATAGGTTAACAAGTAGATACGACAGAAGTGGGTCTAAAACACAGCAGCTAATATACACCGAAAGCGTATAAATAGCTTGAATCTTTCGGCTATGTTGGCTAGCAAGCTACCGAGGTGGTTGACGAGCTGTTTATGAAGAACCGTCCACTAGATTATACGTCACGCCAGCAGCGTCGCCTGAAAGACGCACATCGCCGTCTGCTGACTGGAGGGGAAACGCAGTTGAGGAATATATTTTATTTTCAGACAAAGATTATTTTTAATGGATTTAATTAAATAATACTATTATCTTGAGACATACAAAGACAGGAATGTGTTGATTGATTAGTGTGGATAAAAAATGTTTACTACAGCACATTTAAGGCAGTTTCATTAAGTCATACTAAATCTAAGTAATTAGCAAGCTACTGTAGGTCCATACTGCTCCTACATGGTGTAACAATACATCATGTAGATGTATATAATGAACAGACTAGGTCCATACTGCTCCTACATGGTGTAACAATATATCATGTAGATGTATATAATGAACAGACTAGGTCTATACTGCTCCTACATGGTGTAACAATACATCATGTAGATGTATATAATGAACAGACTAGGTCCATACTGCTCCTACATGGTGTAACAATACATCATGTAGATGTCTATAATGAACAGACTAGGTCTATACTGCTCCTACATGTTTATGTATTATTATGTGTTATTTCTTTCTCCTTTATTTAACAAGGTCGGGCTTTGCCCAGGTTAGGGTAGGGTTTGGCCTTGGGGGGGGGGGGGGGGGGGGGGTGAATCCTTGTGACGCCTGCAGGCTGACCTCGGCCGTCAGATGACCAGTGTTTCCTCCGACATATTGGTGCATCTTCCGGGTTAAGCGGGTAGCTGTTAAGAAGCGCAGTTTGGCTGGTCATGTTTCAGAGGACACATGACTCGACCTTCGAGATATATTATATTATTATTATTAAATATATAGAAATATTCAATATTTTTATTTTTTATTTTACCTTTATTTATACAGGTTTTTCTCATTGAGATAACATCTCTTTTCCAAGAGAGACCTGGTCCAATAGCAGCAGGGGAACAACGTTTCAGACAAAACAACTTACGTACACAACATTAAACAAAGCTATAAACACAGTACAACAATAAAATGTTACGTTAAAAAAACGAACGTCTTGACTAAAAACAGCTGCCCTAAAAACAATTACACTCTTCTATACATCGATCAAGTGTTTAATAAGCTCCACCAACGAAACTAGATCACATTTTTAAATGTTCAGGAGAGAATTCCAGGACCACGGAGCTGAGTAACAATTTCGACCTGTTCTAATTTTTGTTTAGAAGCAAATGAGAAGGGGACCGTAATTGATATTTATTTACCGACCTGACGAAAAAAGAACAGAGATAAAATGGCATTTTACCCAATATGGCCTTAAATATCAGTGTATACCCGTGTTTAAGCCTACGCAAGGTCAATGACGACCAGCCAACAGCACTGTAGACATCACAATATCGAAATTGTGGAGAAAAAACGCGGGTAAAATTATTTTAAAAATGCCGAAATTGGTTGTTCCCCCACCATTTACAACAACGTCACTGAGCACCATCACTGTCTTTCCTTCGTGGATCTCCTGCATGTTTACATATCTGGCATTACTCATCTCATTAGTATATACTGTATTCTATCCTATTCTACTGTATCTTAGTCTATGTATTACTCATCTCATATGTATATACTGTATTCTATCCTATTCTACTGTATCTTAGTCTATGTATTACTCATCTCATATGTATATACTGTATTCTATCCTATTCTACTGTATCTGTCTATGTATTACTCATATGTATATACTGTATTCTATCCTACTGTATCTTAGTCTATGTATTACTCATCTCATATGTATATACTGTATTCTATCCTATTCTACTGTATCTGTCTATGTATTACTCATCTCATATGTATATACTGTATTCTATCCTACTGTATCTGTCTATGTATTACTCATATGTATATACTGTATTCTATCCTACTGTATCTTAGTCTATGTATTACTCATCTCATATGTATATACTGTATTCTGTCCTATTCTACTATATCTTAGTGTAACGGGTGTCGTAATCTTCCTCCTCAAACGAGGAGAGGAGAGAAGGATCGAAAGACCAAAATGCAGCGGGTTGTGAATACATAATGAATTTTAATAAACAAGACGAAACTAAACACACGAAGAACACTTGATACTTTACAAAACAACAAAACGAAGTAAACAGACCTGGACACGAACTTACATACAACGTGAAGAACGCACGAACAGGAACAGACTACAAATACCTAACGACAATGAAACAGTCCCGTATGGTGCGCACATACACTGACACGGAAGACAATCACCCACAAACAAACAGTGAGAACACCCTACCTTAATATGACTCTCAATTAGAGGAAAACGCAAAACACCTGCCTCTAATTAAGAGCCATACCAGGCAACCCAAAACCAACATAGAAACAGAAAACATAGACTGCCCACCCAAAACTCACGCCCTGACCATCACACACATACAAAACAACAGAAAACAGGTCAGGAACGTGACACTTAGTCTATGTATTACTCATCTCATATGTATATACTGTATTCTATCCTATTCTACTGTATCTGTCTATGTATTACTCATCTCATATGTATATACTGTATTCTATACTATTCTACTGTATCTAGTCTATGTATTACTCATCTCATCTGTATATACTGTATTCTATCCTATGTATATACATTTTACATTTTTAGTCATTTAGCTCTTACAGTAGAGTGCATACATTTTATTACACTTTTACATACTGAGACAAGGATATCCCTACCGGCCAAACCCTCCCTAACCCGGACGAAGCTATGCCAATTGTGCGTCGCCCCCACGGACCTCCCGGTTGAGGCCGGCTGCGACAGAGTCTGGGCGCGAACCCAGCCCAGCCTGGGCGCGAACCCAGAGACTCTGGTGGCGCAGCTAGCACTGCGATGCAGTGCCCTAGACCACTGCTCCACCCGGGAGGCCTATATACTGTATTTTACTCTATACTATTGTATCTGTCTATGCCACTCTGACATCGCTCGTCCATATATTTATATATTCTTATTCCATTACTTAGATTTGTGTGTATTAGGCATTTGTTGTGAAATTGTTAGATATTACTGTCCTGTTGGAGCTAGAAACACAAGAACACAAGCATTTATTTAGATATCACTGCAAATAACATTTTAATTGTTGGTAATAATGATTTATGAAGGTAATTTGTGTAAAATGTACTTTTCCCCACTCATTCACCCCATCTCTTTACATTGCTTATTTATATTCAGTGGCCTGACTGAATCCAGACTATGTCAAAGGCCCATCCTGGTAGATCTGAATCGATTGCAGCTTGGAGTGATCAGATGACAGAAGTCACATTTAGGAGCCAGGTGTAACTGAGGCCATAGATGCTCCATATCCATTACTTTGAGTGTTTTATATAATATAACTAAATATGTTTCTGTGTTGCATGAAATGGAACAGCAAGGCCACAGAACATGACATAATCAGAGCTGTGGGAGACCATCTCAAGCCCCTGGTAGAGCCGGGGGTGGTGTTTTCCACTTCACCAGCAGAGCTGTGGGAGACCACCTCAAGCCCCTGGTAGAGCCGGGGGTGGTGTTTACCACTCCATCAGCAGAGCTGTGGGAGACCACCTCAAGCCCCTGGTAGAGCCGGGGGTGGTGTTTACCACTCCATCAGCAGAGCTGTGGGAGACCACCTCAAGCCCCTGGTAGAACCGGGGGTGGTGTTTACCACTCCATCAGCAGAGCTGTGGGAGACCACCTCAAGCCACTGGTAGAGCCGGGGGTGGTGTTTACCACTCCACCAGCAGAGCTGTGGGAGACCACCTCAAGCCCCTGGTAGAACCGGGGGTGGTGTTTACCACTCCATCAGCAGAGCTGTGGGAGACCACCTCAAGCCACTGGTAGAGCCGGGGGTGGTGTTTACCACTCCACCAGCAGAGCTGTGGGAGACCACCTCAAGCCCCTGTTAGAACCGGGGGTGGTGTTTACCACTCCATCAGCAGAGCTGTGGGAGACCACCTCAAGCCACTGGTAGAGCCGGGGGTGGTGTTTACCACTCCACCAGCAGAGCTGTGGGAGACCACCTCAAGCCCCTGGTAGAACCGGGGGTGGTGTTTACCACGCCTTCAGCAGGATGGAAAAGTGTTATTGATACCGATTTTCATACTAAGACGGACCAAGAGTCTGTTGATTGGTCAGTCATTGGATTAATTTGTTTTGCAATATGTTCAAATCAAGCTTTATTTATACAACACAATGGCTTCACAGGAAAAAACATAAAAAACTATGAAAATAAACAAATATTTATAAGAGGATAAAAAACAGAATAACTGAAAAACTAAACTTAGTAACAACAACTGGGACCTAAAAGACACCCACCATGAGACCCACTAAATCTGCCCAAGAAGAGGCAAACAAAAGAAAAACCCACACCAAACTTAAAGACAGGAAGCAAACCAAAAAGGTGGAGCAACTAAAGGTGTTGACTCTCCACATCTATCAAGACAACTGGCGCACTGGGCCAGACACTCTTAAATAGAACCTGGACCAGCTCAGGTGAAAGACTTTCCCACTAATGAGATGGACAAGCCAGCACAGGTGTAACACATACTGACTAACGAGGTGACACCAATCAGTGCGTCCTACATGTTAACGAGTTATACATGCTGACGAGCTATTCGTCCTGATGAGCTATACGTGCTGACGAGCTATACGTGCTATGAGCTATACGTGTTGACGAGCTATACGTGCTGACGAGCTATACGTGCTACCGAGCTATACGTGCTGACGAGCTATACGTGCTACCGAGCTATACGTGCTAACGAGCTATAGGTGCTAACGAGCTATACGTGCTAACGAGCTATACGTGCTAACGAGCATACGTGCTAACGAGCTATACGTGCTGATGAGCTATACGTGCTAAGGAGCTATACGTGCTAAGGAGCTATACGTGCTAACGAGCTATACGTGCTAAAGTCCAACCTCAAAACATAAATGGAAAAACCAAAGCCCGTAACACCTTCCCCCTTTAGACAACAAATATATCCTATATTTTTGTTGGACAAGTATGCTCACCTCCAACAGAAAACAACTTCCATTTCATATAATCAACTACAATATAAACATAGTGTCTACTGGCTGTCAACAATTAAAAACAAGAAAAAACACATTTCTAAATAATAATATACAATAGTATTATAGTACTGGCTACTAGAACTCTCCTCTTCCTAAAACTAACTAGCTTCTAGAACTCTGGTCCCCTTGGAACGAGCCCAAAAAACTACATCTCCAATACGGAAAAACGTGCAGTCAAAATAAATTGTGATCCATGGCAACGCACTGGCTAAACGCAAAACTTGTTGACTGCCCACCCTTGAGACAATCAGCAACCAACTCCTGCAATATCCGTAGTAACGTTCCACCTTACTTCGCTCTCTCTTTCAGGGTTCACTCGATAGGCATGTTGTTGGGTCGGGCCCAGTCCCCAATGTCTTGCATTTGGGTTAGCTCATCTGAGAATGAACCCTGATATTCTAAAAGCAGGGCAACATTGTCAATATAATTATACACAAAAACAGTCAGCTGGTTGCATAAATAATTATGATTACTTTTGAGTCATGCTTCTTCAGTAGTGGAATAAAGACAATTAGCATTTGAATGTTGTCAAGAAATACTGGAGTGATGTCAGATTGTCAATAAAATTGATTATAGACCAATTTATTATACTGCTTTCATGTGTGTACATGCACAAACATCTGCAACAATTATCATATTACATGTATTTTTTTTAAACAAGCAGCTTATTCAACTTGTAGAAAACAGCTAGCTACATTTTGAAGTGCTGCATTTTGATTAAAGTGGGTCACCAACGCAGTAAGTGTAACACAGCTCTTTTTTTGTTAGTCACTTTTTGTTAAATAATACTCTTTCAATTCAGGGCCTGGATTTCCCCCTGAGGCTAATATCCATATCATGCTGCAATCAATTGACCAGGGCAAAGGATAAGGTAGAACATCATTAAAATACTCATTCTACAATGTTAAAACATTCTACATTGTGACATCGTTAAAATACTCCTTCTACAATGTTAAAACATTCTACATTGTGACATCATTAAAATACTCCTACTACAATGTTAAAACATTCCACATTGTGACATTATTTCATTGATATCATGAAACAACTTCATGTATGTATTTCCTGATGTTTGATCAGATATCTTTTATCAGAGTATCTCTTGTCACATTGATCACAGCTATGAGGTTTCTCTCCTGTGTGTGTTCTCTGGTGTGAAGTCAGATGGCTTGATGTAGTATAACTCTTCCCACATTGATCACAGCTATAAGGTCTCTCTCCTGTGTGTGTTCTCTGGTGTGAAGTCAGAGAGCTAGATGTAGTAAAACTCTTCCCACATTGATCACAACTATGAGGTTTCTCTCCTGTGTGTTGTGTGTGTTTTCTCTGGTGTACAGTCAGAGAGCCAGATTGAACAAAACTCTTCCCACATTGACCACAGCTATAAGGTTTCTCTCCTGTGTGTTTTCTCTGGTGTACAGTCAGAGAGTAAGATGTAGTACATCTCTTCCCACATTGACCACAGATATAAGGTTTCTCTCCTGTGTGTATTCTCTGGTGTGATGTCAGCTGGCCAGATCTAACAAAACTCTTCCCACATTGACCACAGCTATAAGGTTTCTCTCCTGTGTGTATTTTCTGGTGCACTGTCAGATAGCAAGATGCACCAAAACTCTTCCCACATTGATCACAACTATGAGGTTTCTCTCCTGTCTGTGTTCTCTGGTGTGAAGTCAGATTGCTTGATGAAGCAAAACTATTCCCACATTGAGCACAGATATAAGGTTTCTCTCCTGTGTGTATTCTCTGGTGTGATGTCAGCTGGCCAGATCTACCAAAACTCTTCCCACATTGACCACAGCTAAAAGGTTTCCCTCCTGTGTGTTGTGTGTGTGTTCTCTGGTGTACAGTCAGAGAGCCAGATTGAACAAAACTCTTCCCACATTGACCACAGCTATAAGGTTTCTCTCCTGTGTGTATTTTCTGGTGCACTGTCAGATAGCAAGATGCACCAAAACTCTTCCCACATTGATCACAGCTATAAGGTTTCTCTCCTGTGTGTTTTCTCTGGTGTATAGTCAGAGAGTAAGATGTAGTACATCTCTTCCCACATTGATCACAGCTATAAGGTTTCTCTCCTGTGTGTATTCTCTGGTGTGAAGTCAGCTGGCCAGATCTACCAAAACTCTTCCCACATTGATCACAACTATAAGGTTTCTCTCCTGTGTGTACTCGCGCGTGTATTTTAAGTTCTGATGAAGATTTGCAACCTTTCCCACAGTCAGAGCAGCAATGAGATTTCTTCCCTGTGGGTCTCTGCTGGTGTTTCTGGAGGAGTTCTGATGTGGAGAGACTCTTCTCTGCCTCATCAGCATCATGAGGTTGTTGAGGATTCCCAGAGGATCCACGATAGTCCCGTCTCTCTCCTATGTGAACAACAAAGTCATAGAGATGATTAAAGGCCCACAACAGCGACAATTCAATGTAAAAGGTGATGCCAACAGCATAGCCATGATGTTGTACAACAATTGACGTCTGTAATGAATGTTAAAATTATTTGACAATTGATTTAAAATGAGCAACAAGTCATATTTTGTCAAAAATGTCACATTAGTAGTAACATCTAAGATTGTAGACTAGAAATAAGTTATTCATGTTGTTGATACTAAGTTGTGCCAGACGACTTTTGGTCTCCAATATAGGCCCCTTTCTGTGTTGCTAAAATTGTGGCACGAGGTCGATGCACATGCAATTTGGTTGTAGAAACTCCTCCCTGCTAATGAGAAAACCACTAGTTATGGATGTAGTATATCTGGTAATGAGGAAAACACTAGTTATGGATGTAGTATATCTGGTAATGAGGAAACCACTAGTTATGGATGCAGTATATCTGGTAATGAGGAAACCACTAGTTATGGATGTAGTATATCTGGTAATGAGGAAACCACTAGTTATGGATGTAGTATATCTGGTAATGAGGAAACCACTAGTTATGGATGTAGTATATCTGGTAATGAGGAAACCACTAGTTATGGATGTAGTATATCTGGTAATGAGGAAACCACTAGTTATGGATGTAGTATATCTGGTAATGAGGAAACCACTAGTTATGGATGTAGTATATCTGCCTGGAGCAAAAATGGTGAGCAAAGATTTTAGTTTTTCACAATGTATTCTGAATGTGAATAGGGGAAAACTCATGGGAGTAGCCTCCATTTCCAGGTTGCTTATGAGTACATTTCACACTACTTTGGATTATAATTGTAAGTATCGTTTGAATGTCCTGCTTTTTTAAAATTTTATATAATATGTTTATTATTTTCCAATAAAAAGAAAGTAAAAAAGACAGTAATACAAACAATGACATTCATTGTACTGTTGGATGGGATGGCCAGTTTAGAGGACAAAACAAAAGTTAACTCACACATACACAAAATAAAACTAAATCCTATTAGGTGGTACATGTATAAGAAGACAGCATATAGTCATTACAAGCAGTGTAGTTCAGCCAAAAATAAATATTGAGTGGAGTACAGCACAGAGTAGCAGCAGATCGTCAGCCCAGTTATGAAGTGGGACTAGACCATTTATCCAGTATCGGCTGCCATATTCTGTAAAACAATGGACTTCTATTGGAGGTGTTGTATCGAATCTTTTCCATATGGATTACATTCCCTAAATCCCGTAACCACATTTCAAAGGTAGGTACAGTCTCCAATTTCCAAAATTGCAATATGAGCCTTTTGGCTAATAGAGTACAAAGAGAGACAGCTTTCCCCTCCTGGTTATTCCCATCAACTGTACCAAACAGAGCGATCAATGGGTCTGGGGCTAGAACTCTATCAAAGGCCTTAGATAAGTAATCAAAAATGAGAGCCCAGTAAGCATGTAATTTAGGGCATGTCCAGAATAAGTGGGTCAACGTCCCCTCCTCCTGCTTGCACCTCTCACACAGTGGTGAGGTGTCCGGGAATATTTTATGCAGTTTTACTTTTGAGTAGTGTAACCTGTGTATCACCTTAAACTGTACAGGGTTGTCTGGCATTCACTGAACTGTGGTTTATATTCCTGAGAGCTTCTATCCAGTCCTCGTCTGAGATTTCTGAACCAAGTTCTTGTTCCCAAGCCCTTTTAATGGTGTCTATGGATACCTCTATGTGGGCCTGTAGCACATCATACAGTCTAGAGACCGACCCTTTTGAATGGGGTTTGACAAGGATCAAGCTATCTAATGTAGGACTATTTGGCTTCATGCCATACTGTGGGATATGTGTCCTTAAGAAATTCCTGATTTGGAGGTATCTGAAAAACTGTGTTGTTGGCATGTTGAACTTTGCCTGTAATTGTTGGAATGAAGCTAACTGACCATCTATGTATAAATTACCAATTGTTGTGAGCCCCTTCTCCCTCCACTGTGAAAACACCACATCATCCAATGCAGGGTGGAAAGCATGATTCAGGCTAATCGGGGTGTCTATGTAAACAGTGGGTATGTTAAGAAAATCCCTAATCTGTTTCCAGATCCTAAGCGTATGACAAATGACTGGATTGGAGTCATAAGTGGCTTTTTTCACATATGATGGGCTATTAACAAGTGCAGGGAGTGAGGAACGTTGACAGGAGGCCTGCTCGATCAAAAGCCATGAAGGCATATCCTTCTGTCTCATCGCAGGTAAACTTTCCCTCCAGAAAGTCACCATGTTCAGATTAGCAGCCCAATAATACAGTTTGAAGTGAGGAAGGCCAAAGCCCCCCTCTATCTTGTACTTGCATAAATGCTTCTTTGAAATTCTGGCTGCCTTGTTATCCCATAAAAATGTAGTTACTATTGAATCCAGTTTCTTAAAATAGCTTTGTGGTATGAAATTGGGTAGACATTGGAAGAGGTAAAGAAACCTGGGTAGGACAACCATTTTAATAGCGTTTATACGACCAACCAAGGAAATAGGCAGAGTTTTCCAGAAATCTATATTTTGTTTAAGCTGATATATTTTCATGTCCCAATTCACTTTCAATAGCTGATCAAGGTCTCTTGTCACTACAATGCCAATGCTTGTGAACTTGTCCCTCACTGTTCTAAACGGGGTAGATTGCAGAAATTGCATATCCACAGGCCGTGATATTGGCATCAACTCACTTTTTTGCCAGTTTATCTTGTAGCCAGAGAAGGAGCCGAATGTGTTTATCAAGTTAAGTAATGGTGGAATAGAAGTTTTAGGCTTGGACAAAAACAAAAGAACATCGTCTGCATATAGGGACATTTTGTGCTGTGTGTCTTTTATTTTAACAGAAGCTATATCGGCACATGCCCGAATGCGAGTAGCAAGGGGTTCCATGGCTATAGCGAAGAGAGCAGGCGAAATAGGGCACCCCTGTCGGAACCCCTTGAACAGGCGGAATGACTGCGACATTTCCTGATTGGTCACCACGGACGCCATTGGGTGTGCATAAATAATTCTTATCCAATTAATACATTCCTTTCCAAATCCGAAATGCTCCAGAACCGACATCATATACTTCCACTCAATCTGATCAAACGCCTTCTCTGCATCAAGAGCTATTACCACTGCCTCAACTTTATGATCATGATACATTACGTTGAAAAGGTGTCTCAAATTGTAGTATATATGTCGGCCTGGGATAAAACGTGTCTGGTCAGGGTGTATGATATCGGAAATATATTTTTTCAATCGGTTTGCCAATATCTTTGTCAACACCTTGTTTTCTATGGGGAGTAACGACACAGGGCGATACGACGACATCTCCATGGAATCTCTATCTTTTTTCAAGATCAGGGCTATTGTAGCCTCATACAGTGTTTGCGGGAGTTTGGTATTTTCTTTGGCTTGTTGAAACATTCGCAGCATAAGTGGATAGACTAGCACAGTACTTCTTATAGAATTCTATTACATATCCATCGGGCCCAGGGGCCTTGCTGTTTGGAAATTGTGCTATCGCTGTGTTAATTTCATCTAAGGTTATCCCTGCATCGAGTGCGGCAGCTGCCCCCCTGTCTAGTTTAGGAAGTTCACATTCAGCGAGAAAGCGTTCCATAGTTTGTGGATCAGTAGCATCGCATTTTGATTGGTATAGCTCTGAGTAGAACTGTGCAAAGCATTTATTAATGTCCTGCGGATGTGTTACTATTTTACCCTTCTTGTCTTTTATTTTGTGAATAGCTCTAGATGCTTGTACATGCCTTAGCTGTCTTGCTAATAATTTATGTGGTTTGTCCCCCAGTTCAAAATAACTTTGTTGCGTTCTAGCAAGTAAAGAGCCCACCCGTTTCGAAAGGATGGTATTGTATTCATACTTTAACTTTGTGATCTTCTCAAGGACTGTATACGAGGAATTTGTCCTAAAAACGTTCTCCTGTTCCCCTAACTCTCTTTCAATTTCTCTCAACCTAGTATTGGCACGTTTCTTCCTCTCTGATGTATAAGAAATAATGTAACCTCTAATCCCAGGCTTTAGAGATTCCCAAAGGGTGGAGTCGTCAACATCCCCCGTGTCGTTAGTACTGAGGAAAAAGGCAACCTGCTCCTTCAAATACTGACAAAAAGCCTCATCTTTCAACAGGTATGCGTCTAAGCGCCACGGTCGCCGACCTGTCGACATAATGTCGAGTTTCAGCACCATGGACAGAGGAGAGTGGTCCGTAATTAGAATGGGGTGATAGGTAACCGACTCAGCTGCTGAAATTAGTTTGGAGTCCAACAAAAAATAGTCAATTCTGGAATATGATTTATGAACTGATGAAAAGAAAGAATAATCCCTGTCTGTTGGGTGCGTCAGTCTCCAAATATCGACAATGTTAAGGTTTGTCATCAATGTATTTAGACAGACACTGGCATTTGATTGTTGAAGTGACCTTGATAGCTGTTTATCTAAAAGAGGATCTAACGTACAGTTAAAGTCACCTCCAACAATAACACTTGTATGCGAGATATTTGGTATGGCCTTAAATACCCTTTGAAAAAATAATGGATCATCGAAGTTGGGTCCATATAAATTGATCAAGGTTATTGGTTTTGAATTCAGTGTACCAGCCACAATAATATACCGACCATTAGGATCTGAAATCGAGGTGGAGTAAACAAAAGGAATGTTTTTCCTTATCAGGATTGCAACCCCTCTCGCTTTTGCATCAAAGTTAGACTGGTATATCTGACCGATCCAGCCGACTCGTAGCTTGGCCTGCGCCGAGCGTTTAATATGAGTTTCTTGAAGAAGCACTATGTCAGCACCCAGTGATTTAAGATGAGAAAAAAAACTTAGCTCGTTTCACGACATGCCCCAATCCATTACAGTTCCAGCTGACTATCTTTATTCCACCTGGTCTACTCTGTGCTTGGTCACTATGTGGCATTTCTTATTTTAAAGCAAATTGCTGCTGTCATACAAAACCCAGAAGAAAAACGTCCCGCCGTGCGGGAGCTTGTCATGCCACCTGTACTAATAAACGTGAACATAAAACACAGACCCCATCCCCCCTCCCGTACCTTTACTGAGTGACTTCCCCAAACGAAGCACTCCTTGGCTAACACACAAACGTTAGGGTGTCTAGACATAAAGCTTGAACTAACTCGTCGTCTATAGATGCTCCGCATATAAACTAATATTAAATAACACTTAACTTAACTCTCACGTTAGGGGGTGAGTGGCACTAAAACATGACATGCCAAACAATGCTATATTAGCCACAACATCTCACCTATCATATAAGTCCCAATTTCTGATCTTCTGATCGAAAAGACATAGGCCGGAAATTCAATTCACACACATTCCTGGCCTGTATTTGGCCATTTAGCCTGCTGGCACAGCCGTTCTGTATCCTCAACCGGGGAGCTTGCTTGTCAAGAACAGATCGGCCTCTTTTGCGTTGTCAAACGTACGTGTTGATCCCTCGACTGTCACCTTAAACCGGGCTGGGAAGAGGAATCCATATCGGATGTTGGCCGCCCTGCATTTGTTGCGTACCTCATCATACTCTTTCCGTTGGTTCCTCACCTCCAAGGTAAGATCTGGGTAGAAAGACACCCTGGCTCCGTTGTAGTTAAGGGGGAACTTTTGACTAGCCAGCTTGAGGATCAGATCCCTGGTGTGGGGATAGTGCAGCATTACAATGAATGGCCTTGGTGGCCCGCCCTTGGCCTGCTTCGTTGCCTGTGCTCTGTGTGCGCGGTCGATCAGGATGGCCGCTTTGAAGTGTTCACTCCCCAGCAATGCCGGTATCAGCTCCGAGACAAATTCAGTGGGTTTCCCTTTCTCAGTGTCCTCCTGGATCCCACATATTCGGATGTTCTGGCGTCTTGAATGCGACTCGAGCATTTCCAGTCGGGCCTTCAGGGTTTTGTTGTCATTTTTGAACGTTGCGCACTGTTTCTCTATGTCCTGTAGCCTGGCCTCATGATCGATTGTCGTCTGCTCAACCTCGTGCACCCTTCCCTTAGTTGCCTTCACAGTTTCGGCCAAAGTCCCAATACTCTTTGAGATATCAGCCAACCTTGTGTCCACCTTCTTGCTTAGTGCGTTTATGGCAGCCAGTATGTCACTTTGAGTAGGATCTGTGGGGAACTCTTGGAAGCTAGCCTCTTCAGCTAGCTCCTCGTGGGTCCGCGACGTTGAAATTGGTTCGTTGTCTATCTCATTCCAATTACCTTGTTTAGCGCCCCCTTTTTTGTTGCCTTTTCCCTTTGTCATATTTGTTTGAAGTTATAGGTTGTGAGAGGTTAAGATAAATATTAATTTGTTTCAAAATTGAGCGGAGCTCTAGCAATGCACGTCTACTCCATAGCACGCTCTCTAGCGCCCCCTCGTCCTGCTTAATATAATGTTTGTGTCATCATCGCAAATCAACCGCTTTGTATTTAAAAAACACTTCAACCAGTAAAATGCTCTTTGTCTAGCTATTCCATCAGCCTGACAATGAGGGTTTGTACACTGTTTGCCAAATTGGCCCATAACTTCACCTAACAACAAATATACCTGTAATGAACGAAGAAGCACTTTGGTTGTTATTGCATGACATACATAGTGTACTCTAGGACCCATAACAACAACATAGACCCACTGTAGGATCCATAACATTACCTAACAATAACATAGACCTACTGTAGGACCCATAACTTCACCAAACAACAACGTAGACCTACAGTAGGACCCATAACAATAACATAGACCTACTGTAGGACCCATAACTTCACCTAACAACATAGACCTACTGTAGGACCCATAACTCCACCTAACAACAACATAGACCTACTGTAGGACCCATAACTTCACGAGGCGACACATTTTATTATTTATTTACAGTTTGGAGGGTTGGGGGTCTGACATCCAGGAGACACATTTTATTATTTATTTACAGTTTGGAGGGATGGGGGTCTGACATCCAGGCGACACATTTTATTATTTATTTACAGTTTGGAGGGTTGGGGGTCTGACATCCAGGATACACATTTTATTATTTATTTACAGTTTGGAGGGATGGGGGTCTGACATCCAGGCGACACATTTTATTATTTATTTACAGTTTGGAGGGTTGGGGGTCTGACATCCAGGATACACATTTTATTATTTATTTACAGTTTGGAGGGATCCAGGCGACACATTTTAGCTCTAATGGTGCCGTTCTGTTATTCTGTTCAGCTTCTTTTTCCAAGCATCTTACATTACTCTGAGACTAGTTATCCTGGGATCTAACATTACTCTGAGACTAGTTATCCTGGGATCTTACATTACTCTGAGACTAGTTATCCTGGGATCTAACATTACTCTGAGACTAGTTATCCTGGGATCTTACATTACTCTGAGACTAGTTATCCTGGGATCTTACATTACTCTGAGACTAGTTATCCTGGGATCTTACATTACTCTGAGACTAGTTATCCTGGGATCTTACATTACTCTGAGACTTGTTATCCTGGGATCTTACATTACTCTGAGACTAGTTATCCTGGGGAATAGTTTCAATAAATTTGAAAAAACCTAAACCTGTTTTTGCTTTGGCATTATGGGGTATTGTGATGTCATTGTGGGGTATTGTGATGCCATTATGGGGTATTGTGATACATTTTAGAATAAAGGGATGCACCGATATTACATTTTTGACCAATACCGATATCCAATATTTTCCTTGCCCCAAAAAACGATACCGATAACCGATATTTAAAATTTTTGCGGCCTTTTAAGCATTCTAGTACAGTTAAAAAGTTAAACACACACACGGACGCAGCGGTCTAAGCCACTGCATCTCAGTGCAAGAGGTGTCACTACAGTCCCTGGTTCGAATCCAGGCTGTATCACATCCGGCCGTGATTGGGAGTCCCACAGTAGTTGTCTGTTATTGGTGTAGAGAGGAGGACAAAGGAGAGGGATCCCACATGTGGATAGGAAGATACAAATTATCATTATTACTGGAAAATATTCATTTAAAATCCAGGAATTTTACAACTTTAGCTCTCTAGGTCAAGCCAGTAGGTTACAGTAGGTTGTAACGCTCTAGGTCATGCCAGTAGGTTACATTAGGTTGTATCTCTCTAGGTCATGCCAGTAGGTTACAGTAGGTTGTATCTCTCTAGGTCATGCCAGTAGGCTACAGTAGGTTGTATCTCTCTAGGTCCTGCCAGTAGGCTACAGTAGGTTGTATCTCTCTAGGTCATGCCAGTAGGCTACAGTAGGTTATCTCTCTCTAGGTCATGCCAGTAGGTTACAGTAGGTTGTATCTCTCTAGGTCATGCCAGTAGGTTACAGTAGGTTGTATCTCTCTAGGTCATGCCAGTAGGTTACAGTAGGTTGTATCTCTCTAGGTCATGCCAGTAGGCTACAGTAGGTTGTATCTCTCTAGGTCATGCCAGTAGGCTACAGTAGGTTGTATCTCTCTAGGTCATGCCAGTAGGCTACAGTAGATTGTAAATCTCTAGGTCATGCCAGTAGGGTACAGTAGGTTGTATCTCTCTTGGTCATGCCAGTAGGTTACAGTAGGTTGTAACTCTCTAGGTCATGCCAGTAGGTTACAGTAGGTTGTAACTCTCTAGGTCATGCCAGTAGGTTACAGTAGGTTGTATCTCTCTAGGTCATGCAAGTAGGCTACAGTAGGTTGTATCTCTCTAGGTCATGACAGTAGGTTACAGTAGGTTGTATCTCTCTACGCCATGCCAGTAGGTTACAGTAGGTTGTAACTCTCTAGGTCATGCCAGTAGGCTACAGTAGGTTGTATCTCTCTACGCCATGCCAGTAGGTTACAGTAGGTTGTAACTCTCTAGGTCATGCCAGTAGGTTACAGTAGGTTGTATCTCTCTAGGTCATGCCAGTAGGTTACAGTAGGTTGTATCTCTCTAGGTCATGCCAGTAGGCTACAGTTGGTTGTATCCAAGTAAAAAAATTATCAACCCAATGTGGAAAATGTTGAATTTGGTCAACAACAAAATGAATGGCTTATTTGCTATGTGAAGTTTACTTGATCTAACAGAAGTTTCGTAATGATTAAGTTGTTATGTGGACACGTGACATACCGACAACTTTGATAAAAACACTATAGGAGTTGTCTCCAGATCGCTATGCATATTCATGCTAATAGCTTAGCATCTCTCTCCATTGAATACAGGCGGTGCATATTCATGCTAGTAGCTTAGCATCTCTCTCCATTGAATACAGGCGGTGCATATTCATGCTAGTAGCTTAGCATCTCTCTCCATTGAATACAGGCGGTGCATATTCATGCTAGTAGCTTAGCATCTCTCTCCATTGAATACAGGCGGTGCATATTCATGCTAGTAGCTTAGCATCTCTCTCCATTGAATACAGGCGGTGCATATTCATGCTAGTAGCTTAGCATCTCTCTCCATTGAATACAGGCGGTGCATATTCATGCTAGTAGCTTAGCATCTCTCTCCATTGAATACAGGCGGTGCATATTCATGCTAGTAGCTTAGCATCTCTCTCCATTGAATACAGGCGGTTGACGACAACAACCATCATAGAATATAAACAATAGATTACAATAATAGGATGTATTCGCCAATCCAAAGAAAGGATAGGCGGGAGCTAGACAACCCGCAGTGAAGCTTTGTGGACAACGACTCGCCTTGTTAGGCAGAGAGACATCTTGTCAGTATATCCATAATCTTTGGTGTAGCCAACCCAACTCTCACATGGCACTATTGGGGGGCACGGTGTGCAGTAAAACATCACTACATTAAAATCACTACATGCCATGCCCCCCAGTCTGTGGTCAGCAGATAGACCCTTCTCAAATATATATGTTAAGTCACTTTTTGGAAACGGAGCAGAGAAAACAAGGGGTAGCTTGTTCTCTAGTCGTCTGATTCTAGACATATCAGTCATCATCCTGGGCCCTCCGTTGAAGAGGTATTGACGAGCCAACTCTGAAAATCCAAAGTTAAAAACAAAATTCAAGCCGGTACTTACTGGTGTTACTCAGATCTCCTATCTCCACCTCTTCATCTTTCAACGTGACAGTAATCTCCCCTTCCATCTTCACTCCAAAAACTGCATCCTCTTCTTTTACTGTAACATCCTCCTCCTCCTCTTTCACTCTGAACGCGTCTTCCTCTTCTTTCACTGTAACGTCTTTCTCTTCTTCTTTCACTGTAACAGCCTCACCCTCTACTTCTATTTTTACTGTGATATCCTCTTCTTCCTTCTCCTCTTTCACGACAATGTTTAGCCCCAAAGCTTCTTTCTCCGTCCAGCAGACCCCCTCTTCTTTAACGAGAGGGGAGATGTTTAGGGAGCTCATGTTCGGGGATGTTAGCTAGCTAGCTATCATTAGCGACTAGGCTAGTGCTAACTAAACCAGCCAGCTACTATAGCTGACTAATAAAAAATAACGTACTATTAAATGATATAGGTTAACAAGTAGATACGACAGAAGTGTTTCGAAAACACAGTAGCTAATATACACCGAAAGCGTCTAAATAGCTTGAATCTTTCGGCTATGTTGGCTAGCAAGCTACCGAGGTGATTGACGAGCTGTTTATGAAGAACCGTCCACTAGATTATACGTCACGCTGGCAGCGTCGCCTGAAAGACGCACATCGCCGTCTGCTGACTGGAGGGGAAACGCAGTTGAGGATCACATTTTATTTTCAGACAAAGATTATTTTAGATGGATTTAATTAAATAATACCATTATATTGAGACATACAAAGACAGGAATGTGTTGATTGATTAGTGCGAATAAAAAATGTTTACCACATATTTAAGGCAGTTTCATTAAGTTATACTACATCTAAATTAGCAGCTAGCTACTGTAGGTCTATACTGCCCCTACATGGTGTAACAATACATCATATAGATGTATATAATGAACAGACTCGGTCTATACTGCTCCTACATGGTGTAACAATACATCATATAGATGTATATAATGAACAGACTTGGTCTATACTGCTCCTACATGGTGTAACAATACATCATGTAGATGTATATAATGAACAGACTAGGTCTATACTGCTCCTACATGGTGTAACAATACATCATGTAGATGTATATAATGAACAGACTAGGTCTATACTGCTCCTACATGGTGTAACAATACATCATGTAGATGTATATAATGAACAGACTAGGTCTATACTGCTCCTACATGGTGTAACAATACATCATGTAGATGTATATAATGAACAGACTAGGTCCATACTGCTCCTACATGGTGTAACAATACATCATGTAGATGTATATAAGGAACAGACTATGTCTATACTGCTCCTACATGGTGTAACAATACATCATGTAGATGTATATAATGAACAGACTAGGTCTATACTGCTCCTACATGGTGTAACAATACATCATGTAGATGTATATAATGAACAGACTAGGTCTATACTGCTCCAACATGGTGTAACAATACATCATGTAGATGTATATAATGAACAGACTAGGTCTATACTGCTCCTACATGGTGTAACAATACATCATGTAGATGTATATAATGAACAGACTAGGTCTATACTGCTGCTACATGGTGTAACAATACATCATGTAGATGTATATAATGAACAGACTAGGTCTATACTGCTCATGTAGATGTCATTATGGGGTATTGTGATGTCATTATGGGGTATTGTGATGTCATTACATCATCATGTGGGACTTTAAGGCAATGCTGTTGTTACTGGTGAGTAAATTGTTTTACTCCACTGCTTCCTACACTTTAAGTAAAGTGAAGGCGACTATTTGAGCCTCAGCCTTGATTTAAAATTTTATGGAATGTTAATAACTTTCATTGTCTTCAATGAAAAATGACCTTTCAAAAATGGAATGCAACATTGTATGGAACATTACTGTCAAGTGACTTGATGTCTACGGTGCCAAAGAGATTGATAGGTGGGAGTGTTGGAAGTGTCCAGTGTGTTGATTTAACGATAATAATGTCAAAATCCCACTTTTAACAACCATCAGAACTGGTTAAAAAAAGGTTGCATCCCAACGTGGCGATAAACAGCAACGTGACCGTGTCACAATGAACTCAAACGGTTTACCATTGGAACACTTGATGTAATTAAATCAAACGTTTTACCATTGGGACACTTGATGTAATTAAATCAAACGTTTTACCATTGGAACACTTGATGTAATTAAATCAAACATTTTACCATTGGAACACTTGATGTAATTAAATCAAACGTTTTACCATTGGGACACTTGATGTAATTAAATCAAACGTTTTACCATTGGAACACTTGATGTAATTAAATCAAACATTTTACCATTGGAACACTTGATGTAATTAAATCAAACGTTTTACCATTGGAACACTTGATGTAATTAAATCAAACGTTTTACCATTGGAACACTTGATGTAATTAAATCAAACATTTTACCATTGGAACACTTGATGTAATTAAATCAAACGTTTTACCATTGGAACACTTGATGTAATTAAATCAAACGTTTTACCATTGGGACACTTGATGTAATTAAATCAAACGTTTTACCATTGGAACACTTGATGTAATTAAATCAAACGTTTTACCATTGGAACACTTGATGTATTTAAATCAAACGTTTTACCATTGGAACACTTGATGTAATTAAATCAAACGTTTTACCATTGGGACACTTGATGTAATTAAATCAAACGTTTTACCATTGGGACGCTTGATGTAATTAAATCAAACGTTTTACCATTGGGACACTTGATGTAATTAAATCAAACGTTTTACCATTGGGAGGCTTGATGTAATTAAATCAAACGTTTTACCATTGGGAGGCTTGATGTAATTAAATCAAACGTTTTACCATTGGGACGCTTGATGTAATTAAATCAAACCTTTTACCATTGGGACGCTTGATGTAATTAAATCAAACGTTTTACCATTGGGACGCTTGATGTAATTAAATCAAACGTTTTACCATTGGGACGCTTGATGTAATTAAATCAAACGTTTTACCATTGGGACGCTTGATGTAATTAAATCAAACGTTTTACCATTGGAACACTTGATGTAATTAAATCAAACGTTTTACCATTGGGACGCTTGATGTAATTAAATCAAACGTTTTACCATTGGGACGCTTGATGTAATGAACTCAAACGTTTTACCATTGGGACGCTTGATGTAATTAAGTAATTGTTCTTTTCGGATATAAAGACTACGCGGTATCAACAAAAAACGGATTGCAACTTGCAAAACATCCGGGGAAAAAATTACAGACGGAGGCGCAACAACTTCCAACTTTGTTCAACATTTGAAGCTGCACAAAGAACGGTAAGTCGTGGCGAATATAGCCAACAGCTATACAATATTTGTTTTTGCTAGTATAGCATGTAGGTACTAACGTAACATTAAATCAATGAGCCTCCACACAGTCAGTCAGTACGGGAACGTGAACATTGCACCCAAGAATGCGCTACAACTGGCTAGGCAGTTGTAGTCTATGTATTACTCATCTCATATGTATATACTGTATTCTATCCTATTCTACTGTATCTTAGTCTATGTATTACTCATCTCATATGTATATACTGTATTCTATCCTATTCTACTGTATCTTAGTCTATGCATTACTCATCTCATATGTATATACTGAATTCTATCCTATTCTACTGTATCTTAGTCTATGTATTACTCATCTCATATGTATATACTGTATTCTATCCTATTCTACTGTATCTGTCTATGTATTACTCATCTCATATGTATATACTGTATTCTATCCTATTCTACTGTATCTTAGTCTATGTATTACTCATCTCATATGTATATACTGTATTCTATCCTATTCTACTGTATCTGTCTATGTATTACTCATCTCATATGTATATACTGTATTCTATCCTATTCTACTGTATCTTAGTCTATGTATTACTCATCTCATATACTGTATTCTATTCTACTGTATCTGTCTATGTATTACTCATCTCATATGTATATACTGTATTCTATCCTACTCTACTGTATCTTAGTCTATGTATTACTCATCTCATATGTATATACTGTATTCTATCCTATTCTACTGTATCTTAGTCTATGTATTACTCATCTCATATGTATATACTGTATTCTATCCTATTCTACTGTATCTTAGTCTATGTATTACTCATCTCATATGTATATACTGTATTCTGTCCTATTCTACTGTATCTTAGTCTATGTATTACTCATCTCATATGTATATACTGTATTCTATCCTATTCTACTGTATCTGTCTATGCCGCTCTGACATCGCTTGGCCATATATTAATATATATAAGTCACTGGCTTACTGGTGCTTTTCCATGCCGTCCCTAGGAGGAGTGCGTCACTTGAGTGGGTTGAGTCACTGACGTGGTCTTCTTGGATATCATCGGATGGGGCCACAGTGTCTCCTGAACCCTCTTGTCTCAGCCTCTAGTACTTATGCTGCAGTAGTTTGTGTCGGGGGGCTAGGGTCAGTCTGTTATATCTGGACTATTTCTCCTGTCTTATCTGGTGTCCTGTGTCAATTTAAGTATGCTCTCTCTAATTCTCTCTTCCTTTCTCTCTCTCGGAGGACCTGAGCCCTAGGACCATGCCTCAGGACTACCTGGCATGATGACTCCTTTCTCTCTCTCGGAGGACCTGAGCCCTAGGACCATGCCTCAGGACTACCTGGTATGATGACTCCTTTCTCTCTCTCGGAGGACCTGAGCCCTAGGACCATGCCTCAGGACTACCTGGCATGATGACTCCTTTCTCTCTCTCGGAGTACCTGAGCCCTAGGACCATGCCTCAGGACTACCTGGCATGATGACTCCTTTCTCTCTCTCGGAGGACCTGAGCCCTAGGACCATGCCTCAGGACTACCTGGCATGATGACTCCTTTCTCTCTCTCGGAGGACCTGAGCCCTAGGACCATGCCTCAGGACTACCTGGCATGATGACTCCTTTCTCTCTCTCAGAGAACCTGAGCCCTAGGACCATGCCTCAGGACTACCTGGCATGATGACTCCTTTCTCTCTCTCGAAGGACCTGAGCCCTAGGACCATGCCTCAGGACTACCTGGCATGATGACTCCTTTCTCTCTCTCAGAGAACCTGAGCCCTAGGACCATGCCTCAGGACTACCTGGCATGATGACTCTTTTCTCTCTCTCGAAGGACCTGAGCCCTAGGACCATGCCTCAGGACTACCTGGCATGATGACTCCTTTCTCTCTCTCAGAGAACCTGAGCCCTAGGACCATGCCTCAGGATTACCTGGCATGATGACTCCTTGCTGTCCCCTGGCCGTGCTGCTGCTCCAGTTTCAACTGTTCTGCCTGCGGCTATGGAAACCTGACCTGTTCACCGGACGTGCTACCTGTCCCAGACCTGCTACCTGTCCCAGACCTGCTGTTTTCAACTCTAGAGACAGCAGGAGCGGTAGAGATACTAAATGATCGGCTATGAAAAATAAACTGACATTTACTCCTGAGGTGCTGACCTGTTGCACCCTCAACAACTACTGTGATTATTATTATTTGACCATGCTGGTCATTTATGAACATCTTGGTCATGTTCTGTTGTAATCTCCACCCGGCACAGCCAGAAGAGGACTGGCCACCCCTCATAGCCTGGTTCCTCTCTAGGTTTCTTCCTAGGTTCTGGCCTTTCTAGGGAGTTTTTCCAAGCCACCGTGCTTCTACACCTGCATTGCTTGCTGTTTGGGGTTTTAGGCTGGGTTTCTATACAGGACTTTGAGATATCAGCTGATGTAAGAAGGGCTATATAAAATAAACGAGGGCTATATAAAATAAACTTGATTTGATTTGACTAACGAGGTGACACCAATCAGTGCGTCCTATGTGCTAACGAGCTAGACGTGCTAACGAGCTATACATGCTAAAGTCCAACCTCAAAACATAAATGGAAAAACCAAAGCCTGTAACACTTTTCCCCTTAAGACAACAAATGTATCCTATGTTTTTGTTGGACAAGTTTGCTCACCACCGACAGAAAAAAACTTCCATTTCACATAATCAACTACAATGCTTCTACAATATAAACACAGTGTCTACTGGCTGTCAACAATTTTTAAAATCAAGAAAAAACACGTATTTCGAAATAATAATATACAATCGTATTATTTTTTAAATCCTTTTTCTTTCAATAGAATCCTAAAACTAACTAGCTTCTAGAACTCTCGTCCCCTTGGAACGAGCCCAAAAAGACTAATCTCCAATATGGAAAAAAGTGCAGTCAAAATAAATTGTGATCCATGGCAACGCACTGGCTAAACGCAAAACTTGTTGACTGCCCACCCTTGAGACAATCAGCAACCAACTCCTGCAATATCCGTAGTAACTTTCCACCTTACTTCTCTCTCTCTTTTCAGGGTTCACTCGATAGGCATGTTGTTGGATCGGGGCCCAGTCCCCAATGTCATGCATTTGGGTTAGCACATCTGAGAATGAACCCTGATATTCTAAAAGCAGGGCAACATTGTCAATATAATTGTACCCAAAAATGGTCAGCTGGTTGCATAAATAATTATGAATACTAAATGTTACATAAATTGTAAATTTGAAAATCAAAACCAAATGTACACCCCTTTGTTAATATGTATTGGCAATACTTCACTTAATGGTGAGGCATGGAATAATAAAACATGTATCTTTTGTCAGGCTGAATGTTTGAAATATGAGGTGATTTGATTCATGCTTCTTCAGTAGTGGAATGAAGACAATTAGCATTTGAATGTTGTCAAGAAATACTGGAGTGATGTCAGATTGTTAATAAAATTGATTATAGTACAATTTATTATACTGCTTTCATGTGTGTATATACACAAACATCTGCAACAATTATCATCTTACATGTATTTTTTTAAACAAGCAGCTTTTTCAACTTGTAGAAAACAGCTGGCTACATTTTGAAGTGCTGCATTTTGATTAAAGTGGGTCACCAACGCAGTAAGTGTAACACAGCTCTTTTTTTGTTTGTCACTTTTTGTTAAATAATACTCTTTCAATTCAGAGCCTGGATTTTCCGCTGAGGCTAATATCCATATCATGCTGCAATCAATTGAACAGGGCAAAGGATAAGGATAAGGTAGAACATCATTAAAATACTCCTACAATGTTAAAACATTCTACATTGTGACATCATTAAAATACTCCTACTACAATGTTAAAACATTCTACATTGTGACATCATTAAAATACTCTTACTACAATGTTAAAACATTCTACATTGTGACATCATTAAAATACTCCTACTACAATGTTAAAACATTCTACATTGTGACATTATTTCATTGATATCATGAAACAACTTCTTCATGTATGTATTTTCTTATGTTTGATCAGAGATCTTTTATCAGAGTATCTCTTGTCACATTGATCACAGCGGAGAGGTTTCTCTCCTGTGTGTGTTCTCTGGTGTGAAGTCAGCTGGCTAGATGTAGGAAAACTCTTCTCACAATGATTACAACTATAAGGTTTCTCTCCTGTGTGTGTTCTCTGGTGTAAAGTCAGCTGCCTAGATGTAGGAAAACTCTTCTCACAGTGATTACAACTATAAGGCTTCTCTCCTGTGTGTGTTCTCTGGTGTCGAATCAGATGGCTTGATGTAGTAAAACTCATCCCACATTGATCACAGATATAAGGTTTCTCTCCTGTGTGTGTTCTCTGGTGTGAAGTCAGCTGGCTAGATGAAGTAAAACTCATCCTACATTGATCACAGATATAAGGCTTCTCTCCTGTGTGTTTTCTCTGGTGTAGAGTCAGATTGCTAGATGTAGTAAAACTCTTCCCACATTGACCACAGCTGTAAGGTTTCTCTCCTGTGTGTGTTCTCTGGTGTAGAGTCAGATGACCAGATGTAGTAAAACTCTTCCCACATTGACCACAGCTGTAAGGTTTCTCTCCTGTGTGTATTCTCTGGTGTAATGTCAGCTGGCCAGATCGACCAAAACTCTTCCCACATTGACCACAGCTATACGGTTTCTCTCCTGTGTGTATTCTCTGGTGTAGAGTCAGATGGCCAGATGTAGTAAAACTCTTCCCACATTGACCACAGCTGTAAGGTTTCTCTCCTGTGTGTGTTCTCTGGTGTGATATCAGGCTGGTTGACTGAGTAAAACTCTTCCCACATTGACCACAGCTATAAGGTGTCTCTCCTGTGTGTGTTCTCTGGTGTAGAGTCAGATTGCTAGATGTAGTAAAACTCTTCCCACATTGACCACAACTATAAGGTGTCTCTCCTGTGTGTGTTCTCTGGTGTATAGTCAATGTGCTAGATGCACCAAAACTCTTCCCACATTGATCACAGCTATAAGGTTTCTCTCCTGTGTGTGTTCTCTGGTGCACTGTCAGATCACTAGATTGACAAAAACTCTTCCCACATTGATCACAGCTATAAGGTTTCTCTCCTGTGTGTGTTCTCTGGTGTAATGTCAGAGAGCCAGATGCAGTAAAACTCTTCCCACATTGACCACAGCTATAAGGTTTCTCTCCTGTGTGTGTTCTCTGGTGTGATATCAGGCCGGTTGACTGAGTAAAACTCTTCCCACATTGACCACAGCTATAAGGTTTCTCTCCTGTGTGTGTTCTCTGGTGCACTGTCAGATCACTAGCTTGACAAAAACTCTTCCCACATTGACCACAGCTATAAGGTTTCTCTCCTGTGTGTATTCTCTGGTGTAAAGTCAGAGTGCCAGAATGACCAAAACTCTTCCCACATTGATCACAGCTATAAGGTTTCTCTCCTGTGTGTGTTCTCTGGTGTAGAGTCAGATGGTTAGATGTAGTAAAACACTTCCCACATTGATCACAGCTATAAGGTTTCTCTCCTGTGTGTATTGTCTGGTGTTGAATCAGATGGCAAGATTGATCAAAACTCTTCCCACATTGAACACAGCTATAAGGTTTCTCTCCTGTGTGTGTTCTCTGATGAATTTTAATGCCTGATGAGGTGAATCTCTTTCCACAGTCAGAGCAGCAATGAGATTTCTTCCCTGTGGGTCTCTGCTGGTGTTTCTGGAGGAGTTCTGATGTGGAGAGACTCTTCTCTGCCTCGTCAGCATCATGAGGTTGTTGAGGATTCCCAGAGGATCCACGATAGTCCCGTCTCTCTCCTGTGTGAACAACAAAGTCAAATGGTTCAAGGCCCACAACAGTGGAAATTCACTGTAAAAGGTGATGCCAACAGCGTAGCCATGATGTTGTACAACAACTGACGTCTGTAATGAATGTAATGATTTGACATTTGTCTTAAAATGAGCAACAATAATCATATTTTGTATTGTTTTCACATTAGTAGTAACATCGATGATTGAGCCAGATGACTTTTGGTCTCCAATATGGGCCCCTTTCTGTGTTTAATAAAATTGCGGCACGAGGGCGAAGCACATACAATCAAATTGTAGAAACACCTCCCTGCTAATGAGGAAACCACTAGTTATGGATGTAGTATATCTAGTAATGAGGAAACCACTAGTTATGGATGTAGTATATCTGGTAATGAGGAAACCGATAGTTATGGATGTAGCATATCTGGTAATGAGGAAACCACTAGTTATAGATGTAGTATATCTGGTTGTAGAAACTCCTTCCCGCTTGTGAGGATAATAGTTATAGCAAAGATTTTAGTTTTTCACAAAGTATTCTGAATGTGAATGGGTGAAAACTCAGGGGAGTAGCCTCCATTTCCAGGTTGCTTATGAGTGCATTTCACACTTCTTTGGATTATAATTGTAAGGCTCGTTTGAATGTCCTGCTTAATATAATGTTTGTGTGATCATCGCAAATCAACCGCTTTGTATTTAAAAAACCCTTCAACCAGTAAAATGCTCTTTGTCTAGCTTTTCCATCAACCTGACAATGAGGGTTTGTACACTGTTTGCCAAATTGTCCCATAACTTCACATAACAACAAATATACCTGTAATGAACGAAGAAGCACTTTAGTTGTTGTTGCATGACATACATAGTGTACTCTAGGACCCATAACAACAACATAGACCTACTGTAGGACCCATAACGTCACCTAACAATAACATAGACCTACTGTAGGAGCCATAACTTCACCTAACAACAACATAGACCTACTGTAGGAGCCATAACTTCACCTAACAACAACATAGACCTACTGTAGGACCCATAACAACAACATAGACCTACTGTAGGACCCATAACATTACCTAACAATAACATATACCTACTGTAGGAACCATAACATTACCTAACAACAACATAGACCTACTGTAGGACCCATAACAATAACATAGACCTACTGTAGGACCCATAACAACAACATAGACCTACTGTAGGACCCATAACTTCACCTAACAACAACATAGACCTACTGTAGGAGCCATAACTTCACCTAACAACAACATAGACCTACTGTAGGACCCATAACAACAACATAGACCTACTGTAGGACCCATAACATTACCTAACAATAACATATACCTACTGTAGGAACCATAACATTACCTAACAATAACATAGACCTACTGTAGGAGCCATAACTTCACCTAACAACAACATAGACCTACTGTAGGACCCATAACTTCACCTAACAACAAATATAGGAAAATAGCTCTGTGTGTTGTACAATAGCCTATCCATCAAGGAACAGTTCTCTACACATTATGAGCTAAGTATCTCCGTGTCCAAACAGACTAACGAGACCCTACTGTAAATCAAGCAGACAATAACATTATAAACATCAATTTGTTAGGGATGTTGGATCCAACATGGAGCACGGCATAACTGTCTTTACCAGAGTAATGAATGAAGAAGCACTTTGGTTTTTGTTGCATGTCGTGATGTTTGTCATTTGACTGTCATTTAGAAAATTATTTCCTGGATCAGCTGATGATAGTTGAACATGTGACTAACTAAACAGCTACAGTATTAAGAATTATGTGTAATTATTGAAGAACTGCGTTAATGACAGTATCCATTTGGGTGTTGTCAATAAAGTTAAGGTGACTCTCGATTAGAACCATTGAATTTAGCAAATTCAAATGATTTGGAATTTCTGTGCCCATGAAAACTGTTTTCCAAGCGTAATATAAGGAAACTAAATGTTACTAAAACTGTAAACTAAAACTGTCCTAACAGGACAATAACCTAAACCACAAGGCCAAATCTACACTGGAGGAGCTTACCAAGATGACATTGAATGTTCCTGAGTGACCTAGTTACAGTTTGGACTTAAATCGTCTTTAAAATCTATGGAAAGACTTGAAAATGGCTTTCTAGCAATGATCAACAACCAACTTGACAGAACAGGAAGGATTTTAAAAAGAATAATGAATATTCACATGAAGATCAGTCTCCTATTGGATGATATCACGACTTCCCATCAAGCCCTTGAAGGCCTTACTATGACATCACTCACTCCTTCTAGTTTGCAGTTGTCTAAAAAAACACTATTTTCCTCAAAACATTTATTTGTTTCCCTTTAGTGTGTTTATACTTTACTGTATTTATATATCACTTTTCAACAGGAAAAGTTAAAATCACTGGAGGACGTCATGAACAATTCCTACATTTTTTATTTTTCAACTTTATTTAACCAGGTAGGCCAGTAGGGAGGTAGGGAAGCTAGCAGGTAGGGAAGCTAGCACTGGAGTAATATGATCAAATTTCTTGGTTCTAGTCAGGATTCTAGCAGCCGTATTTAGCACTAACTGAAGTTTATTTAGTGCTTTATCCGGGTAGCCGGAAAATAGAGCATTGCAGTAGTCTAACCTAGAAGTAACAAATGCATGGATACATTTTTCTGCGTCTTTTTATAATTTGATCATTTTATATTGTATAATTATAATCCAAAGTAGTGTGAAATGCACTCATAAGCAACCTGGAAATGGAGGCTACTCCCATGAGTTTTCCCCTATTCACATTCAGAATACATTGTGAAAAACTAAAATCTTTGCTCACCATTTTTGCTCCAGGCAGATATACTACATCCATAACTAGTGGTTTCCTCATTACCAGATATACTACATCCATAACTAGTGGTTTCCTCATTACCAGATATACTACATCCATAACTAGTGGTTTCCTCATTACCAGATATACTACATCCATAACTAGTGGTTTCCTCATTACCAGATATACTACATCCATAACTAGCGGTTTCCTCATTACCAGATATACTACATTAATAACTAGCGGTTTCCTCATTACTAGATATACTACATCCATAACTAGTGGTTTCCTCATTACCAGATATACTACATCCATAACTAGTGGTTTCCTCATTACCAGATATACTACATCCATAACTAGTGGGTTCCTCATTACCAGATACACTACATCCATAACTAGTGGTTTCCTCATTAGCAGATATACTACATTAATAACTAGCGGTTTCCTCATTACTAGATATACTACATCCATAACTAGTGGTTTCCTCATTACCAGATATACTACATCCATAACTAGTGGTTTCCTCATTACCAGATATACTACATCCATAACTAGTGGTTTCCTCATTACCAGATACACTACATCCATAACTAGTGGTTTCCTCATTAGCAGATATACTACATCCATAACTAGTGGTTTCCTCATTACCAGATATACTACATCCATAACTAGTGGTTTCCTCATTACCAGATATACCACATCCATAACTAGTGGTTTCCTCATTACCAGATATACCACATCCATAACTAGCGGTTTCCTCATTAGCAGATATACTACATCCATAACTAGTGGTTTTCTCATTACCAGATATACTACATCCATAACTAGTGGTTTCCTCATTACCAGATATACTACATCCATAACTAGCGGTTTCCTCATTACCAGATATACTACATCCATAACTAGTGGTTTCCTCATTACCAGATATACTACATCCATAACTAGTGGTTTCCTCATTACCAGATATACTACATCCATAACTAGTGGTTTCCTCATTACCAGATATACTACATCCATAACTAGTGGTTTCCTCATTACCAGATATACTACATCCATAACTAGTGGTTTCCTCATTACCAGATATACTACATCCATAACTAGTGGTTTCCTCATTACCAGATATACTACATCCATAACTAGTGGTTTCCTCATTAGCAGATATACTACTTCAATAACTAGTGGTTTCCTCATTACCAGATATACTACATCCATAACTAGTGGTTTCCTCATTAGCAGGGAGGAGTTTCTACAATCAAGTTGTGTTGCATCGCCCTCCTGCCGCAATTTTAGCAACACAGAAAGGGGCCTATATTGGAGACCAAAAGTCGTCTGGCTCACTTCTTAGAGTATCAACAACATGAATAACTTATTTCAAGTCTACAATCTTAGATGTTACTACTAATGTGAAAACAAGACAAAATATGACTTGTTGCTCATTTTAAGACAATTGTCAAATAATTTTAACATTCATTACAGACATCAATTGTTGTACAACATCATGGCTATGCTGTTGGCATCACCTTTTACAGTGGATTACCGCTGTTGTGGGCCTTTAATCATCTGTCTGACTTTGTTGTTCACACAGGAGAGATACGGGACTATCGTGGATCCTCTGGGGAGCCTCAACAACCTCATGATGCTGTAGAGGCAGAGAAGAGTCTCTCCAGATCAGAACACCTCAAGAAACACCAGCAGAGATCCACAGGGAAGGGAACTCACTGCTACTCTGACTGTGGGAAGAGATTCACCTCATCAGGCATTACATTTCACCAGAGAACACACAAAGGAGAGAAATCTTATAGCTGTGGTCAATGTGGGAAGAATTTTACTACATCAAGCAAGCTGACATTACACCAGAGAACACACACAGGAGAGAAATCTTATAGCTGTGATCAATGTGGGAAGAGTTTTACTACATCTAACAATCTGACTCTACACCAGAGAACACACACAGGAGAGAAACCTTATAGCTGTGATCAATGTGGGAAGAGTTTTACTACATCAAGCAGTCTGACTGTACACCAGAGAACACACACAGGAGAGAAACCTTATTGTTGTGGTCAATGTGGGAAGAGTTTTACTACATCTGGCCAGCTAACATTACACCAGAGAACACACACAGGAGAGAAATCTTTTAGCTGTGGTCAATGTGGGAAGAGTTTTGGTCGATCTGGCCACCTGACATCACACCAGAGAACACACACAGGAGAGAAATCTTATAGTTGTGGTCAATGTGGGAAGAGTTTTGGTGCATCTAGCACTCTGACATCACACCAGAGAACACACACAGGAGAGAAATCTTATAGTTGTGGTCAATGTGGGAAGAGTTTTGGTGCATCTAGCACTCTGACTGTACACCAGAGAACACACACAGGAGAGAAACCTTATAGTTGTGGTCAATGTGGGAAGAGTTTTGGTGCATCTAGCACTCTGACTCTACACCAGAGAACACACACAGGAGAGAAATCTTACAGCTGTGGTCAATGTGGGAAGAGTTTTACTACATCTAGCAATCTGACTCAACACCAGAGAATACACACAGGAGAGAAATCTTATAGCTGTGGTCAATGTGGGAAGAGTTTTGGTCGATCTGGCCATCTGACTCTACACCAGAGAATACACACAGGAGAGAAACCTTACAGCTGTGGTCAATGTGGGAAGAGTTTTACTACATCTAGCAATCTGACTGTACACCAGAGAACACACACAGGAGAGAAACCTTACAGCTGTCGTCAATGTGGGAAGAGTTTTACTACATCTGGCAATCTGACTCTACACCAGAGAATACACACAGGAGAGAAACTAAATAGCTGTGGTCAATGTGGGAAAAGTTTTGTTCGATCTGGCCAGCTGACGTTACACCAGAGAATACACACAGGAGAGAAACGTTATAGCTGACAAGAAACAAAGATCTCTGATCAAAGGAGTTATTTCGTGATATCAATGAAACGATGTCACAATGTAGAATGTTTTAACATTGTAGAAGGAGTATTTTAATGATGTCACCATGTAGAATGTTTTAACATTGTAGTAGGAGTATTTTAATGATGACCTTATCGTTTGCCCTGTTCAATTGATTGCAGCATGATATGTATATCAGCCTCAGGGGGAAATCCAGGCTCTGAATTGAAAGAGTACTATTTATGAGATTTAACAAAATGTGACTAACAAAAATAGAGTTGTGTTACACTTACCACTTTGGTGACCCACTTGAATCAAAATGCAACACTTCAAAATGTTTAGGTTTTCAATTTATCCCAAACTGTTTCTGCATATTGGTTATTGATTTGGACACGTTAAAACTGTGTTTTGACATTGCGCTATTCCCACTTAGCAAAATGTAATTGAAAAGACGTTGAAAAGAAGGCTATCCCCGACGTCCAATATATGTTCAGTTGTAGTTGAAAGTGAAAGTTAAAAATTTTATTTTCTGGTCGTTTTTTAAAAAATTACTTGAAAACAACTTAATTTCAACGTACTTGCAGCCTTAACACATAGACGCAGTATAATAAATTGGTCTATAATCAATTTTATTAACAATCCTACATCACTCCAGTATTTATTGACTACATTCAAGTGCTAATTGTCTTTATTCCACTACTGAAGAAGCATGACTCAAATCACCTCATATATTCAAACATTCAGCCTGACAAAAGATACATGTTTTATTATTCCATGCCTCACCCTTATTAAGTTAATTATTGCCAATATATATTAACAAAGGGGTGTACATTTGCTTTTGGTAATTCATGTTTACAATTCATGTAACATTTAGTCATAATTATTTATGCAATAAACTGACAATTTTTGGGTACTATTATATTGAAATTGTTATCCTGCTTTTAGAATATCAGGGATCATTCTCAGATGTGCCAACCCAAATGTACTAGAGCAGGACATTGGGGACTGGGCCACGATCCAACAACATGCCTATCGAGTGAACCCTGAAAAGAGAGAGAAGCTCGGGATATTGCAGGAGCTCTTGAAATCAGACATGACTAATACAATTTGATTTGAGTTTTGTCCAAGGCGATGAGAGTTCTAGAAGCTGGTGAGTTTCAGGATTCTATAGAAAGTAATTACATGATTGTATATATTTTTTTCATTTATGTTTTGAGGTTGGACTTTAGCACGTCTAGCTCGTCAGCACGTCAAGCTCGTTAGCACGTCTAGCTCGTTAGCAAGTATAGCTCGTTAGCAAGTATAGCTCGTTAGCAAGTATAGCTCGTTTAGCCCGTATAGCTCGTTAGCACGTAGGGCGCACTGATTGGTGTCACCTCGTTAGTCAGTATGTGTTACACCTGTGCTGGCTTGTCCATCTCGTTAGTGGGAAGGTGTTTCACCTGAGCTGGTCCAGGTTCTATTTAAGAGTGTCTGGCCCAGTGCTCCAGTTGTCTTGATAGATGTGAAGAGTCAACACCTTTAGTTGCTCCACCTTTTTGGTTTGCTTCCTGTCTTTAAGTTTGTTGTAGGTTTTTCTTTTGTTTGTCTCTTCTTGGGCAGATTTAGTGGGTCTCATGGGTGGTGTCTTTTATGTCCCAGTTGTTGTTACTAGTCAACTTTCAGTCGACACCCCCATAGTGTCTTTCAGAACCCCTCCTAAAAAAACAAGCTTATATTTTGGGTTGGATATTGCTTTCAATTCGTGTTTTAATCAATGGCATTTCCTTAGAATGCTCATTGGTCTTTCAGTTAATCTTCTGTTTTTTTTGTGTACTAAGTATTTCTGTTTATTTTCATTGTTTTCTCCTGTGAAGCCATTGTGTTGCATCCATGTCTGAAATGTGCTGTATAAATAAAGATTTGATTTCAACAAATGAACCCAATGACTGACCAATCAACAGACCCTCCATCTTAGAATGAAAAACAGTATCTATCCCACTTTTCCAGCCTGCTGAAGGCGTGGTGGAGTGGGAAACACCACCCCCGGCTCTACCAGGGGCTTGAGGTGGTCTCCCACAGCTCTGCTGGTGGAGTGGTAGACACCACCCCCGGATGTACCAGGGGCTTGAGGTGGTCTCCCACAGCTCTGCTTATGTCATGTTCTGTGGCCTTGCCGTTCCATTTCTTGACTGCCCCTGCAACACAGAAAGAAACATATTTAGTCATATTATATAAAACACTCAAAGTAATGGATATGGAGCATCTATGGACTCAGTTACACCTGGCACCTAAAGGGTGACTTTTGTTATCTGATCACTCCAAGCTGAATTAGGTTCAGATCTACCAGGATGGGCCTTTGACAGTCTGGACGCAGTCAGGTCACCACATATAAATAAGCAATGTAAAGAGATGGGGTTGAATGAGTGGGGAAAAGTACATTCTATACAAATGACCTTCATAATAACAATCAACTAATGCGTGTGTAAAGGGGAAATTAATTTTCCTACTGACTAAATGGGTGAGAAATTACACCAAAACCAGTGGACAATTTGCACTGCTGCTGAAAAACATCACAGCATGATGTTGCCATGACCACCGCTTCACCGGGATGGTTCCGATTTTCTCCAGACATGACACATGACATTCAGGCCAAAGAGTTGGTTTAATCAGACCAGAGAATCTTGTTTGTCATGATTAGAGTCCTTTAGGTGCCTTTTGGCAAACTCCAAGCGGGCTGTCATGTGCCTTTTACTGAGGAGTAGCTTCCGTCTGGTCTCTACCATAAAGGCCGGATTTGTTGGAGTACTGCAGAGATGATTGTCCTTCTGGAAGGTTTTCCCATCTCCACAGAGGAACTCTGGAGCTCTGTCAGAGTGACCATCGAGTTTTTGGTCACCTCCTTGACCAAGGCCCTTCTCCCCCGATTTCTCCGTTTGGCCCGGGCAGCCAGCTCTAGGAAGAGTAATGGTGGTTCCTAACTTATTCCATTTAAGAATGAGGGCGGACACTGTGTTCTTGGGGACCTTCAATGCTGCATACATTTTTTGGTACCTTTTCTCCAGATCTGTGCCTCAACACATTCTTGTCTCAGAGCTCTACGGACAATTCCTTTGACCTCATGGCTTGGTTTTTGCTCTGACATGCACTGTAAACTGTGGGACTTTATATAGACAGGTGTGTGCCTCTCCAAATCATGTCTAATCAATCTAATTTACCACAAGTGGACTCCAATCAAGCTGGAGAAACATCTCAAGGATGATCAATGGAATCAGGATGCATCTGAGCTCAATTTCGAGTCTCATAGCAAAGGGTCTGAATACTTAAGTAAATACATTTGCAACAATGTTTACAAACCTGTTTTTGGTTTGTCATTATGGGGTATTGTGATGTCATTATGGGGTATTGTGATGTCATTATGGGGTATTGTGTGTAGATTGATGAGGGGGAAAATATTCAATTTTAGAATAAGGCTGTAAAGTAACTGAATGTGGAAAAAGTGAAGGGGTCTGAATACTTAACGAATGCACTGTATACCAATGGCAGAGTTTTCTAGCCCTGGCAGAGTTTTCTACCATTGGCAGTTTTGTACACAGTCACGTGATACGTGGTATAGAAAAGTCCAATCTTAGGAGAGTACATGGGAGGCACTATACTGTGTGTCTGCAGGTGTCTATCTGGTCAAAACCACTGATACAGGTGCCCCTCCACCCTCTGGTGGAATGGATCATGTCTACAGAGAAACCTAGATTCAAATACTTAGATTTGTGTGTATTGGGTATATGTTGTGCAATTGTTAGATATTACTTGTTAGATATTACTGCACTGTCGGAGCTAGAACCACAAGCATTTCACTACACCCGCAATAACATCTGCTAAACACGTGTATGTGACCAATAAAATGTGATTTGATTTCGATTTTCAATAAACGTCCTATTTATCAAACGTGCTTTTGGCTGGGGTCAAAATGACTCCAAAGGATTTGAATTTGTTAAAAGTCCATATTGATACAGAAACACTAAACCATGATTTAGATTTAATAAGAACAAGTTGATTGACAAAGTCATGAAAAATTGGAGGAATTGAATGACCCACATTTGGGCTATGATCAAAGAAATGCCTCTGGGGTCAAAATGATCCATGTCAGAAGTATGGTTCAATGCAAATATGTAGTGGGTGTAAAGGTTGTTTTAAACTCTCACTCATTAAACACGAATCAATCAACACATGCTTCTCATTGAACGACTTAATATAATATTAAACTTTTATGAAATAAATGAAAATAAACTTTTGGTTCCTCAACTGCGTTACCCACTCCAGTCAGCAGATGGCGATGTGCGTCTTTTAGGTTCAGGCGACGCTGCCAGTGTGACGTATAATCTAGTGGACGGGACGCTCCTTCAACAACAACAGCTAGTTAGACACCTCGGTAGCGTTCTAGCAAACATAGCTACAACATTCACGCGCTTTACACTGTTTTTGGTGTATATTAGTCGCTGTGTATTAAACACACTTCTGTCGTATGTACTTGTTGGCCCATTTAATTATATATTTACGTTATTTGTCAGCTAGCTTGTTTGCTAAGTTAGCTTAGAACTAGGCTATTCGCTAATGCTAACTAGCTAACATCCCCGATCATGAGTTCACTAAGCTACTCTCCTGATAAAGAAGAGGTCTGCTGGATGGAGAAAGAAGCTTTCGTCAAAGAGGAGGAGGCTGTTACAATACAAATATAAGTAGAGAGTGAGGCTGTTACTGTGAAAGAAGAAGAGGAAGACGTTTCAGTGAAAGAAGAGGAAGACGCGTTCAGAGTGAAAGAGGAAGAAGTAAAAGACGAAGAGAAAGAGGAGGATGCCGTTTTTGGAGTGAAGGAGGAGGAGGGGGAGATTACTGTCACATTGGAGGAAGAAGAGGAGGTTGGAGATCTGTTTAACACCAGTAAGTACCGTCTCTGCAGTCGTTGAACCAATATGCAGTAAAGGGGTTCTACACTTTAATGTTGTTCTGTAGGAATGGCTGAAGCTACACTGTAACGTGTAGAACATCAAGTGGACCATCAACAAAACGTTAACAATTGATCAAATGCATCCAATGACAATGCCTGAAATACTGTAGTCCTCAATATCTCCTATTAGATTAGCCCAATATGTAGTCTTAAAGGGGCAATCAGCAGTTGTTTCATCCATTTTGGGACTTATACATCAATGATATGTACCCATTGTTTCTTTAAGAATTCACTTACAAATGCCTCATGAGCTTAGTTCAACTATCGTACCCCATCAGAACCCAAAATATAAGCTTTTTTTTACTCCAATGTTTGTCAGTAAATATTAACGAACACGGTATATCCTCAAAACATGGTTAAAATTATAATGTTGATATCATGGATGGTTTCTCCAGCCCCACCCTTTAGCTTTTTACTGAAACGGGCAGGGAGTACGCTTTGTTATTGTTTCTACTGCTGATTGCTGCCCCCGTTACTCCTCAAGGTCCAAGGACTGTATGTTATTTTCAGAGGTAGACTGGCTCTGGCAGGTAAAATAGTCAAATATTCCATCTAAATGTGAATCCATTCTCAATTGCAATACATTTCTAGAAACAATAATCGCTGTACTTTCATATCAATTCAGAATAATTTCACACAATACTTTCATATCACATCAAAATAAGTAACCAGTCGCAACGCCCCAAACGGTAAACCAAATTAGTTTCTCGTCATTTCTCCTTCCTTTAGGCTTCTTTTTCTTCTTTGGACTTTATATGGCGGTTGGAAACCAACTTTAAGGTGCATTACCAGCATCAACTGGACTGGAGTGTGGACCTCAGTTCATTTTTCAATCACCCATGTGGGTATATACCAAGACAGTCATGAAGAGGGCACAACAAAACCTTTTCCCCCTCAGGAGACTGAAAAGATTTGGCATGGGTCCCCAGATCCTCAAAAGGTAATACAGCTGCACCATCGAGAGCATCCTGACCGGTTGCATCACCGCCTGGTATGGAAACTGCTCGGAATTGGACCGTAAGGCGCTACAGAGGGTAGTGAAAACAGCCCAGTACATCACTGTGGCCAAGCTTCCTGCCATCCAGGACCTATATAATAGGCGGTGTCAGAGGAAACCCCACAAAATTGTCAGAGGCTCCAGTCACCCAAGTCATTGACTGTTTTCTCTGCTACCGCATGGCAAGCAGTACCGGATCGCCAAGTCTAGGACCAAAAGCCTCCTCAACAGCTTCTACCCCCAAGCCATAAGAATGCTGAAAAATTCATAAAATCGCCACCGGACAATTTACGTTGACCCCCCCACCCCCCAACATTTTGTGCACTGCTGCTACTCACTGGTTGTTTGTTACCTATGCATAGTCACTACACTCCCCTACCTTCATGTACAGATTACCTCATCTAGCCTGTAACCCCCGCGCACTGACTCAGTACCGGTGCCCCCTGTATATAGCCTCCACACTGACTCGGTACCGGTGCCCCCCTGTATATAGCCTCCACACTGACTCGGTACCGGTGCCCCCTGTATATAACCTCCACACTGACTCGGTACCGGTGCCCCCTGTATATAGCCTCCACACTGACTCGGTACCGGTGCCCCCTGTAAATAGCCTCCACACTGACTCGGTACCGGTGCCCCCTGTAAATAGCCTCCACACTGACTCGGTACCGGTGCCCCCTGTAAATAGCCTCCACACTGACTCGGTACCGGTGCCCCCTGTAAATAGCCTCCACACTGACTCGGTACCGGTGCCCCCTGTAAATAGCCTCCACACTGACTCGGTACCGGTGCCCCCTGTATATAGCCTCCACACTGACTCAGTACCGGTGTCCCCCTGTATATAGCCTCCACACTGACTCAGTACCGGTGCCCCCTGTATATAACCTCCATACTGACTCAGTACCGGTGCCCCCTGTATATAGCCTCCACACTGACTCAGTACCGGTGCCCCTGTATATAACCTCCACACTGACTCAGTACCGGTGCCCCCTGTATATAGCCTCCACACTGACTCGGTACCGGTGCCCCCTGTATATAACCTCCACACTGACTCAGTACCGGTGCCCCCTGTATATAACCTCCACACTGACTCAGTACCGGTGCCCTCTGTATATAGCCTCCACACTGACTCGGTACCGGTGCCCCCTGTATATAACCTCCACTCTGACTCAGTACCGGTGCCCCCTGTATATAGCCTCCACACTGACTCAGTACCGGTGCCCCCTGTATATAGCCTCCACACTGACTCAGTACCGGTGCCCCCTGTATATAGCCTCCACACTGACTTGGTACCGGTGCCCCCTGTATATAGCCTCCACACTGACTCAATACCGGTGCCCCCTGTATATAGCCTCCACACTGACTCAGTACCGGTGCCCCCTGTATATAGCCTCCACACTGACTCAGTACCGGTGCCCCCTGTATATAGCCTCCACACTGACTCAGTACCGGTGCCCCCTGTATATAGCCTCCACACTGACACAGTACCGGTGCCCCCTGTATATAGCCTCCACACTGACTCAGTACCGGTGCCCCCTGTATATAGCCTCCACACTGACTCGGTACCGGTGCCCCCTGTATATAGCCTCCACACTGACTCAGTACTGATGCCCGCTGTGTATAACCTCCACACTGACTCAGTACCGGTGCCCCCTGTATATAGCCTCCACACAGACTTGGTACCGGTGCCCCCTGTATATAGCCTCCACACTGATTCAGTACCGGTGCCCCCTGTATATAGCCTCCACACTGACTTGGTACCGGTGCCCCCTGTATATAGCCTCCACACTGACTCAATACCGGTGCCCCCTGTATATAGCCTCCACACTGACTCGGTACCGGTGCCCCCTGTATATAGCCTCCACACTGACTCAGTACCGGTGCCCCCTGTATATAGCCTCCACACTGACACAGTACCGGTGCCCCCTGTATATAGCCTCCACACTGACTCAGTACCGGTGCCCCCTGTATATAGCCTCCACACTGACTCGGTACCGGTGCCCCCTGTATATAGCCTCCACACTGACTCAGTACTGATGCCCGCTGTGTATAACCTCCACACTGACTCAGTACCGGTGCCCCCTGTATATAGCCTCCACACTGACTCAGTACCGGTGCCCCCTGTATATAGCCTCCACACTGACTCAGTACCGGTGCCCCCTGTATATAACCTCCACACTGACTCAGTACCGGTGCCCCCTGTATATAGCCTCCACACTGACTCAGTACCGGTGCCCCCTGTATATAGCCTCCACACTGACTCAGTACCGGTGCCCCCTGTATATAACCTCCACACTGACTCAGTACCGGTGCCCCCTGTATATAGCCTCCACACTGACTCGGTACCGGTGCCCCCTGTATATAGCCTCCACACTGACTCAGTACCGGTGCCCCCTGTATATAGCCTCCACACTGACTCGGTACCGGTGCCCTCTATATATAGCATCCACACTGACTCAGTACCGGTGCCCCCTGTATATAGCCTCCACACTGACTTGGTACCGGTGCCCCCTGTATATAGCCTCCACACTGATTCAGTACCGGTGCCCTCTGTATATAGCCTCCACACTGACTTGGTACCGGTGCCCCCTGTATATAGCCTCCACACTGACTCAATACCGGTGCCCCCTGTATATAGCCTCCACACTGACTCGGTACCGGTGCCCCCTGTATATAGCCTCCACACTGACTCAGTACCGGTGCCCCCTGTATATAGCCTCCACACTGACACAGTACCGGTGCCCCCTGTATATAGCCTCCACACTGACTCAGTACCGGTGCCCCCTGTATATAGCCTCCACACTGACTCGGTACCGGTGCCCCCTGTATATAGCCTCCACACTGACTCAGTACTGATGCCCGCTGTGTATAACCTCCACACTGACTCAGTACCGGTGCCCCCTGTATATAGCCTCCACACTGACTCAGTACCGGTGCCCCCTGTATATAGCCTCCACACTGACTCAGTACCGGTGCCCCCTGTATATAACCTCCACACTGACTCAGTACCGGTGCCCCCTGTATATAGCCTCCACACTGACTCAGTACCGGTGCCCCCTGTATATAGCCTCCACACTGACTCAGTACCGGTGCCCCCTGTATATAACCTCCACACTGACTCAGTACCGGTGCCCCCTGTATATAGCCTCCACACTGACTCGGTACCGGTGCCCCCTGTATATAGCCTCCACACTGACTCAGTACCGGTGCCCCCTGTATATAGCCTCCACACTGACTCGGTACCGGTGCCCTCTATATATAGCATCCACACTGACTCAGTACCGGTGCCCCCTGTATATAGCCTCCACACTGACTCAGTACCGGTGTCCCCTGTATATAACCTCCACACTGACTCGGTACCGGTGCCCTCTGTATATAGCCTCCACACTGACTCAGTACCGGTGCCCCCTGTATATAGCCTCCACACTGACTCGGTACCGGTGCCCCCTGTATATAGCCTCCACACTGATTCAGTACCGGTGCCCCCTGTATATAGCCTCCACACTGACTCGGTACCGGTGCCCTCTGTATATAGCCTCCACACTGACTCAGTACCGGTGCCCCCTGTATATAGCCTCCACACTGACTCAGTACCGGTGCCCCCTGTATATAACCTCCACACTGACTCAGTACCGGTGCCCCCTGTATATAGCCTCCACACTGACTCGGTACCGGTGCCCCCCTGTATATAGCCTCCACACTGACTCGGTACCGGTGCCCCCTGTATATAGCCTCGTTATTGTTATTCTCATTGTGTTACTTTTTATTATTACTTTTTATTTTAGTCTACTTGGTAAACGTTTTCTTCTTCTAGAACTGCACTGTTGGTTAAGGGCTTGTAAGTAAAGCATTTCACTGTAAAGTCTAAGTTGGTGTCTTGACGGATTTGTAAAAAACGGTTTGTCATAAAACACTATACAGTGGGGAGAAGAAGTATTTGATACACTGACGATTTTGCAGGTTTTCCTACTTTTTAAGTAATTAATTTGCATTTTATTCCATGACATAAGTATTTGATACATCAGAAAAGCAGAACTTAATATTTGGTACAGAAACCTTTGTTTGCAATTACAGAGATCATACGTTTCCTGTAGTTCTTGTCCAGGTTTGCACACACTGCAGCAGGGATTGTGGCCCACTCCTCCTCCATACAGACCTTCTCCAGATCCTTCAGGTTTTGGGGCTGTCGCTGGGCAATACGGACTCTCAGCTCCCTCCAAAGATTTTATATTGGGTTCAGGTCTGGAGACTGGCTAGGCCACTCCAGGACCTTGAGATGCTTCTTACGGAGCCAATCCTTAGTTGCCCTGGCTGTGTGTTTCGGGTCGTTGTCATGCTGGAAGACCCAGCCATGACCCATCTTCAATGCTCTTACTGAGGGAAGGTGGTTGTTGGCCAAGATCTCGCGATACGTGGCCCCATCCATCCTCCCCTCAATACGGTGCAGTCGTCCTGTCCCCTTTGCAGAAAAGCATCCCCAAAGAATGATGTTTCCACCTCCATGCTTCACAGTTGGGATGGTGTTCTTAGGGTTGTACTCATCCTTCTTCTTCCTCCAAACACGGCGAGTGGAGTTTAGACCAAAAAGTTATATTTTTGTCTCATCAGACCACATGACCTTCTCCCATTCCTCCTCTGGATCATCCAGATGGTCATTGGCAAACTTCAGACAGGCCTGGACATGCGCTGGCTTGAGCAGGGGGACCTTCTGTGCGCTGCAGGATTTTAATCCATGACTGCGTAGTGTGTTATTAATGGTTTTCTTTGTGACTGTGGTCCCAGCTCTCTTCAGGTAATTGACCAGGTCCTGCTGTGTAGTTGTGGGCTGATCCCTCACCTTCCTCATGATCATTGATGCCCCACGAGGTGAGATCTTACATGGAGCCCCAGACAGAGGGTGATTGACCGTCATCTTGAACTTCTTCCATTTTCTAATAATTGCGCCAACAGTTGTTGCCTTCTCACCAAGCTGCTTGCCTATTGTCCTGTATCCCATCCCAGCCTTGTGCAGGTCTACAATTTTATCACTGATGTCCTTACACAGCTCTCTGGTCCTGGCCATTGTGGAGAGGTTGGAGTCTGTTTGATTGAGTGTGTGGACAGGTGTTTTTTTGTAAAGGTAACGAGTTCAAACAGGTGCAGTTAATACAGGTAATGAGTGGAGAACAGGAGGGCTTCTTAAAGAAAAACTAACAGGTCTGTGAGAGCCGGAATTCTTACTGGTTGGTAGGTGATCAAATACTTATGTCATGCAATAAAATGCAAATTAATTACTTAATCATACAACGTGATTTTCTGGATTTTTGTTTTAGATTCCTTCACTCACGGTTGAAGTGTACCTATGATAAAAATTACAGACCTCTACATGCTTTGTAAGTAGGAAAACCTGCAATATCGGCAGTGTATCAAATACTTGTTCTCCCCACTGTATATATTTAAAAAAAATGTTGCTGACACCCCTCCCCAGAGGTGTCTCATTATTGGGATTCATTGCTGATTCCTACCTGTAGCTCACTATGAGGTGTCTAGTGATAAAGGTTAAGGCAGGGCTTTCGACTCTGTCAATCACCACATTCTTATCGGCAGACTCAACAACCTTGGTTTCTCAAATGACTGCCTCGCTTGCTTCACCAACTACTTCTCAGATAGAGTTCAGTGTGTCAAATCGGGGGGCCTGTTGTCCGGACCTCTGGCAGTCTCTATGGGGGTGCCACAGGGTTCAATTCTCTGGCCGACTCTTTTCTCTGTATATATCAATGATGTCGCGCTTGCTGCTGGTGATTCTCTGATCCACCTCTACGCAGACGACACCATTCTGTATACATCTGGCCCTTCTTTGGAAACTGTGTTAACAAACCTCCAAATGAGCTTCAATGCCATACAACTCTCCTTCCGTGGCCTCCAACTGCTCTTAAACGCTAGTAAAACTAAATGCATGCTCTTCAACCGATCGCTGCCAGCATCCGCCCGACTAGCATCACTACTCTGGACGGTTCTGACTTAGAATATGTGGACAACTACAAATACCTAGGTGTCTGGTTAGACTGTAAACTCTCCTTCCAGACTCACATTAAACATCTCCAATCCCAAATTAAATCTAGAATATGCTTCCTATTTCACAACAAAAACTCCTACACTCACGCTGCCAAACATACCCTTGTAAAACTGACTATCCTACCGATCCTTGACTTCGGTGATGTCATTTACAAAATAGCCTCCAACACTCTACTCAGCGAACTGGATGCAGTCCATCACAGTGTCATCCATTTTGTCACCAAAGCCCCATATACCACCCACCGCTGCGACCTGTATGCTCTCGTTGGCTGGTCCTCGCTACATATTCATCGCTAAACCCACTGGCTCCAGGTCATCTATAAGTCTTTGCTAGGTAAAGCTCCGCCTTAACTCAGCTCACTGGTCACCATAGCAACACCCACCCATAGCATGGCCTGTTTATTGCCTTACCTCCTTACTCCATCACACTGTATATAGATTTTTATATTGTGTTATTGACTGTACTTTTGTTTATCCCATGTGTAACTCTGTGTTGTTTTTTTGTCGCACTGCTTTGCTTTATCTTGGTCAGGTGGCAGTTGTGAATGAGAACTTGTTCTCAACTGGACACCTGGTTAATGTACCTGTGAGTTTAAATTTTTATCATTTTTGCATTTTTGACAAAATTAGACTCCTTTAAATTGCCAGTTTTTCGCTCAGGTAGGGTATCAGCCTGAGCTATTTAAAAACACGTTTTCAACATTTCAAGATAGTAGTTAGTTTAGTTTGATGTAAATAAAGATAGCTGAGAAGTGGGACTCTGTCATTGTTTCTGACAAGATCTCTCATTGATCTCGGGTTCAGCCACCAGGGGGCACCAAACCTCTTTGAAAAGTTCATGTGAATAGTTACCACTTCTCAGGAGATGATAGACTTAGCCTTTCAAATGTTTTGTAATGATGGGATGGCTATTGAACAGAACTTTAAAACCTGGTTTTCTTGTATGTACCAGTTCATGAAATCACACATTTGACCTTTATGCTCACTGAGTCTGTACATAGTCAAAGCTTTCCTTAAGTTTGGGTCAGTCACAGTGGTCAGGTATTCTGCCCTTTCTCCGCCTCTCTCCCTTTTCACTCCCCTCTCTCCCTTTCCACTCCCTCTCTCCGCCTCTCTCCCTTTTCACTCCCTCTCTCCGCCTCTCTCCCTTTTCACTCCCTCTCTCCGCCTCTCTCCCTTTTCACTCCCCTCTCTCCGCCTCTCTCCCTTTTCACTCCCCTCTCTCCGCCTCTCTCCCTTTTCACTCCCTCTCTCCGCCTCTCTCCCTTTTCACTCCCTCTCTACGCCTCTCTCCCTTTTCACTCCCTCTCTCCGCCTCTCTCCCTTTTCACTCCCCTCTCTCCCTTTTCACTCCCCTCTCTCCGCCTCTCTCCCTTTTCACTCCCCTCTCTCCGCCTCTCTCCCTATTTCCGCCTCTCTCCCTTTTCACTCCCTCTCTCCGCCTCTCTCCCTTGTCACTCCCTCTCTCCGCCTCTCTCCCTTTTCACTCCCTCTCTCCGCCTCTCTCCCTTTTCACTCCCCTCTCTCCGCCTCTCTCCCTTTTCACTTCCTCTCTACGCCTCTATCCCTTTTCACTCCCTCTCTCCGCCTCTCTCCCCTTTCACTCCCTCTCTCCGCCTCTCTTCCTTTTCACTCCCTCTCTACGCCTCTATCCCTTTTCACTCCCCTCTCTCCGCCTCTCTCCCTTTTCACTCCCCACTCTCCGCCTCTCTCCCTTTTCACTCCCCTCTCTCCGCCTCTCTCTCTTTTCACTCCCCTCTCACCCGCCTCTCTCCCTTTTCACTCCCTCTCTCCGCCTCTCTACCTTTTCACTCCCTCTCCCTCTCTAAGAACTTCCCATTTGAATCAATAAGGATTGCAGTTGTGGGTGACTATCTGGGTGGAGCAGACTGGGAGGCTGGTATTCTGACCTGGGCTGGAGCAGACTGGGAGGCTGGTATTCTGACCTGGGCTGGAGCACACTGTGTTGGAGCAGACTGAGAGACTGGTATTCTGACCTGGGCTGGAGCACACTATGCTGGAGCAGACTGGGAGGCTGGTATTCTGACCTGGGCTGGAGCACACTGTGTTGGAGCAGACTGAGAGGCTGGTTGGCTGACCTGGGCTGGAGCAGACTGAGAGGCTGGTATTCTGACCTGGGCTGGAGCAGACTGAGAGGCTGGTAAGTTGACCTGGGCTGGAGCAGACTGAGAGGCTGGTATTCTGACCTGTGCTGGAGCAGACTGGGAGGCTGGTATTCTGACCTCGGCTGGAGCAGACTGGGAGGCTGGTATTCTGACCTGGGCTGGAGCAGACTGGGAGGCTGGTATTCTGACCTGGGCTGGAGCACACTGTGTTGGAGCAGACTGAGAGGCTGGTTGGCTGACCTGGGCTGGAGCAGACTGAGAGGCTGGTATTCTGACCTGGGCTGGAGCAGACTGAGGCTGGTATTCTGACCTGGGCTGGAGCACACTGTGCTGGAGCAGACTGAGAGGCTGGTATTCTGACCTGGGCTGGAGCAGACTGAGAGGCTGGTATTCTGACCTGGGCTATAGCACACTGTGCTGGAGCAGACTGGGAGACTGGTATTCTGACCTGTGCTGGAGCAGACTGGGAGACTGGTATTCTGACCTGGGCTGGAGCGCACTGTGTTGGAGCAGACTGAGAGGCTGGTATTCTGACCTGGGCTGGAGCAGACTGAGAGGCTGGTATTCTGACCTGGGCTGGAGCACACTGTGCTGGAGCAGACTGGGAGGCTGGTATTCTGACCTCTGCTGGAGCAGACTGGGAGACTGGTATTCTGACCTGGGCTGGAGCACACTGTGTTGGAGCAGATGGGAGGCTGGTATTCTGACCTGTGCTGGAGCAGACTGGGAGGCTGGTATTCTGACCTGGGCTATAGCACACTGTGCTGGAGCAGACTGGGAGACTGGTATTCTGACCTGTGCTGGAGCAGACTGGGAGACTGGTATTCTGACCTGGGCTGGAGCGCACTGTGTTGGAGCAGACTGAGAGGCTGGTATTCTGACCTGGGCTGGAGCAGACTGAGAGGCTGGTATTCTGACCTGGGCTGGAGCACACTGTGCTGGAGCAGACTGGGAGGCTGGTATTCTGACCTCTGCTGGAGCAGACTGGGAGACTGGTATTCTGACCTGGGCTGGAGCACACTGTGTTGGAGCAGATGGGAGGCTGGTATTCTGACCTGTGCTGGAGCAGACTGGGAGGCTGGTATTCTGACCTGTGCTGGAGCAGACTAGGAGGCTGGTATTCCGACCTGGGCTGGAGCAGACTGGGAGACTGGTATTCTGACCTGTGCTGGAGCAGACTGGGAGGCTGGTATTCTGACCTGGGCTGGAGCAGACTGGGAGACTGGTATTCTGACCTGTGCTGGAGCAGACTGGGAGACTGGTATTCTGAACTGCGCTGGAGCAGACTGGGAGACTGGTATTCTGACCTGGGCTGGAGCACACTGTGTTGGAGCAGACTGGGAGGCTGGTATTCTGACCTGTGCTGGAGCAGACTGGGAGGCTGGTATTCTGACCTGGGCTGGAGCACACTGTGCTGGATCAGACTGGGAGGCTGGTATTCTGACCTGTGCTGGAGCAGACTGGGAGACTGGTATTCTGACCTGGGCTGGAGCAGACTGGGAGACTGGTATTCTGACCTGGGCTGGAGCAGACTGGGAGGCTGGTATTCTGACCTGGGCTGGAGCACACTGTGCTGGAGCAGACTGGGAGGCTGGTATTCTGACCTGTGCTGGAGCAGACTGGGAGAATGGTATTCTGACCTGTGCTAGAGCAGACTGGGAGGCTGGTATTCTGACCTGGGCTGGAGCAGACTGGGAGACTGGTATTCTGACCTGGGCTGGAGCAGACTGGTAGGCTGGTGCAGTGTCATCAGGCTGTGTGGTGGAGGCCATCCTGTTCTCGGGTTCTGCTTGTGTTATGCCAACCACCAGGTCATTATAACCACCAGGTCATTATAACCACTAGGTCATTATTACCACCAGGTCATTATTACCACCAGGTCATTATTACCACCAGGTCATTATTACCACCAGGTCATTAGAACCACCAGGTCAGGGAGAAGAGCCTCACTCTGACCTCTGTCGAGTTGAAGTATCTGCTCTCCAGTTGAAATTTCAGCTCTGGTGCAGATGTGCCCATCTGCTCTCCAGGTGTAGACCCAGGGGGCCCGTTTAGAACCTTTTTAGGACATTTCGAGATGACAGATGTTTGTGTTTGGTCTATTAATGTACCCGTGAGTTGAAATTTTTATAATTTTTGCATTTTTGACAAAATTGGACTCCTTTAAAGTGCCAGTTTTTCGCTCAGGTAGGGTATCAGCCTGAGCTATTCAAAAACACGTTTTCAACATTTCAAGATAGCAGTTAGTTTAGTTTGATGTAAATAAGGATAGCTGAGAAGTGGGACTGTGTCATTGTTTCTGACAAGATCTCTCATTGATCTCGGGTTCAGCCACCAGGGGGCACCAAACCTCTTTGAAAAGTTCATGTGAATAGTTACCACTTCTCAGGAGATGATAGACTTAGCCTTTCAAATGTTTTGTAATGATGGGATGGCTATTGAACAGAACTTTAAAACCTGGTTTTCTTGTATGTGCCAGTTCATGAAATCACACATTTGACCTTTATGCTCACTGAGTCTGTACATAGTCAAAGCTTTCCTTAAGTTTGGGTCAGTCACAGTGGTCAGGTATTCTGCCCTTTCTCCGCCTCTCTCCCTTTTCACTCCCCTCTCTCCCTTTTCACTCCCTCTCTTCGCCTCTCTCCCTTTTCACACCCTCTCTCCGCCTCTCTCCCTTTTCACTCCCTCTCTCCCTTTTCACTCCCTCTCTCCGCCTCTCTCCCTTTTCACTCCCCCTCTCCGCCTCTCTCCCTTTTCACTCCCCCTCTCCGCCTCTCTCCCTTTTCACTCCCTCCCTCTCTGCCTCTCTCCCTTTTCACTCCCTCTATCTCCCTTTTCACTCCCTCTCTCTCCCTTTTTACTCTCTCTCCCTTTTCACTCCCTCTCTCCGCCTCTCTCCCTTTTCACTCCCCTCTCTCCGCCTCTCTCCCTTTTCACTCCCCTCTCTCTGCCTCTCTGCCTTTTCACTCCCCTCTCTCCGCCTCTCTCCCTTTTCACTCCCCTCTCTCCGCCTCTCTCCCTTTTCACTCCCTCTCTCCGCCTCTCTACCTTTTCACTTCCTCTCCCTCTCTAAGAACATCCCATTTGAATCAATAAGGATTGCAGTTGTGGGTGACTATCTGGGTGGAGCAGACTGGGAGACTGGTATTCTGACCTGGGCTGGAGCAGACTGGGAGGCTGGTATTCGGACCTGGGCTGGAGCAGACTAGGAGGCTGGTATTCTGACCTGGGCTGGAGAAGACTGGGAGACTGGTATTCTGACCTGGGCTGGAGCAGACTGGGAGACTGGTATTCTGACCTGTGCTGGAGCACACTGTGCTGGAGCAGACTGGGAGGCTGGTATTCTGACCTGGGCTGGAGCAGACTGGGAGGCTGGTATTCTGACCTGGGCTGGAGCAGACTGGGAGGCTGGTATTCTGACCTGTGCTGGAGCACACTGTGCTGGAGCAGACTGGGAGGCTGGTATTCTGACCTGTGCTGGAGCAGACCGGGAGACTGGTATTCTGACCTGGGCTGGATCAGACTGGGAGACTGGTAAATCACACATTTGACCTTTATGCTCACTGAGTCTGTACATAGTCAAAGCTTTCCTTAAGTTTGGGTCATTCACAGTGGTCAGGTATTCTGCCACTGTGTACTCTCTGTTTAGGGCCAAATAGCATTCTAGTTTTCTCTGTTTTTGTTAATTCTTTCCAATGTGTCAAGTAATTATCTTTTTGTTTTCTCATGATTTGGTTGGGTCTAATTGTGCTGTTGTCCAGGGGCTCTGTGGGGTGTGTTTATGTTTGTGAACAGAGCACAATGACCAGCTTGCTTAGGGGACTCTTCTCCACGTTCATCTCTCTGTAGGTGATGGCTTTGTTAATGGCCCATACCCTCCCCATCACCAATCAGCCCTGCCATTGTTTGTATTCATACTGTTTTGTAAAGAATGGCTTCTTGTCTGTTAGGTTGTATTCCACTGGGAAAGTGATTACAGTTTTCCTCAGTCGCTTTGGTGCATTTCTTAGATCAAAAGTGCAATTCTTGATACGACTTGTACAAATTCCAAATCATCTAGTCATTTGTGCACATCATTAAAGCAATTTCTTTTTCCTTTGAACAAATTGCAATTGATAATGTACAAGTGTCAGCTTTTTTCCACGTTATCAATTGCTCACGTCATGTTGATCAAAATATAGTATATGGTTCTCTGTTGAATAGTCTGACCCCTCAAAACATCTAGGCATTAGTTCCTTGCATAAGCCATTACATGCAAAATTGTTTAACTATTTGTCATAAACTGTCAAGCATAGTTTTACACATTTCTATAAGACCTTTTGTACAAAAACGTGAACTGATGAATCGTGCAGGTGAAATTGACCCTCACTCATGAAGGAATGAAGTTTTGATTTACATAGCCTGCAATTGTGACAATCACTGCATTCAAACCTGTGTAGATCAGTCAATTTTTAATATACAGACTTAAAACTCAGGATTCTGTAACAGCATACTCCATTCAAGATATGTGTTTACTGTGACAACCAGAAGTGCCTTAAGATGGTGTCATAGATGCTGTTTTGAAGGGGTAAAAGGTCAGAACTTTTCAAAACTTCATATATGTGATTAGACAACCCTCGTGAACTGTAAATCAGTCATTTCTCCCAACAGATGTCAAAGAAAAGCTCTCACACACACACACAGCAGGGATGGAGTGAAAAAGTGCGGTGCTTAAAGACACACAAAGCCTGCAATGGCATTATTATTATCTCCAGGCCGTGCCGAGTTCAACGAGATGCCCCGCTTGACCGTAGCTCACTCGGTCTGAGCGCAGCCACAGTGACAACAAGACGGACCCAGAGCTGTCTGTCTGTCTGTCTGTCTGTCTCTGTCTGTCTCTGTCTGTCTCTGTCTGTCTCTCTCTGTCTGTCTCTGTCTGTCTGTCTGTCTCTGTGTCTGTCGGTCTCTGTGTCTGTCGGTCTCTGTCTGTCTGTCTGTCTGTCTGTCTGTCTGTCTGTCTGTCTCTGTCTGTGTCTGTCGGTCTCTGTCTGTGTCTCTGTCTGTCTGTCTGTCTGTCTGTCTGTCTGTCTGTATCTCTCTCACATTCTCTCTCTCTCTCTTTCTCTACGATTAGAATGTAAAGTCTCTCCCTATCTCTCTCTCTCTTTTGGATAACTTTAGGAAATAGATTCTCTCTCTCAATTCAATTCAATTCAAGGGGCTTTATTCAATTCAAGGGGCTTCTCTCTCTCTCTCTCTCTCTCTCTCTCTCTCTCTCTCAATTCAATTCAATTCAATTCAAGGGGCTTTATTGGCATGGGAAACATGTGTTTACATTACCTAAGTGAGTGAGGTAGATAATATACAACAGTGAAATAAACAATAAAAATGAACAGTAAACATTACACATGCAGAAGTTTCAAAACAATAAAGACATTACAAATGTCATATTATATATATATATATACAGTGTTGTAACAATGTGCAAATGGTTAAAGTACAAAAGGGAATGAGATCCCTGAATGGTAAAAAAACATCTCCAAATAGAATATGTTTGTATCACAAATTATCTTACAGATATTTTGACCATATCTGACAGGCTCCCAAAGGCAATCAAAGGATCTAGCTCACTTAATGCCCCATACCCTCCCCATCACCAATCAGCCCTGCCATTGTTTGTATTCATACTGTTTTGTAATGAATGGCTTCTTGTCTGTTAGGTTGTATTCCACTGGGAAAGTGATTACAGTTTTCCTCAGTCGCTTTGGTGCATTTCTTAGATCAAAAGTGCAATTCTTGATACGACTTGTACAAATTCCAAATCATCTAGTCACTTGTGCACATCATTAAAGCAATTTCTTATTCCTTTGAACAAATTGCAATTGATAATGTACAAGTGTCAGCTTTTTTCCACATTATCAATTGCTCACGTCATGTTGATCAAAATATAGTAGATGGTTCTCTGTTGAATAGTCTTACCCCTCAAAACATCTAGGCATTAGTTCCTTGCATAAGCCATTACATGCAAAATTGTTTAACTATTTGTCATAAACTGTCAACCTCTCTCCGCCTCTCTCCCTTTTCACTCCCCTCTCTCCCTTTTCACTCCCTCTCTCCGCCTCTCTCCCTTTTCACTCCCTCTCTCCGCCTCTCTCCCTTTTCACTCCCTCTCTCCGCCTCTCTCTCTTTTCACTCCCCTCTCACCGCCTCTCTCCTTTTTCAGTCCCTCTCTCCGCCTCTCTCCCTTTTCACTTCCTCTCTCCGCCTCTCTCCATTTTCACTCACTCTCTCCGCCTCTCTCTCTTTTCACTCCCTCTCTCCGCCTCTCTCCCTTTTCACTCCCTCTCTCCGCCTCTCTCCCTTTTCACTCCCTCTCTCCGCCTCTCTCCCTTTTCACTCCCTCTCTCCGCCTCTCTCCCTTTTCACTCCCTCTCTCCGCCTCTCTCCCTTTTCACTCCCTCTCTCCGCCTCTCTCCCTTTTCACTCCCTCTCTCCGCCTCTCTCCGCCTCTCTCCCTTTTCACTCCCTCTCTCCGCCTCTCTCCCTTTTCACTCCCCCTCTCCGCCTCTCTACCTTTTCACTCCCTCTCTCTCCCTTTTCACTCCGCCTCTCTCCCTTTTCACTCCGCCTCTCTCCCTTTTCACTCCCTCTCTCCGCCTCTCTACCTTTTCACTCCCTCTCCCTCCCTAAGAACTTCCCATTTGAATCAATAAGGATTGCAGTTGTGGGTGACTATCTGGGTGGAGCAGACTGGGAGGCTGGTATTCTGACCTCGGCTGGAGCAGACTGGGAGACTGGTATTCTGACATGGGCTGGAGCACACTGTGCTGGAGCAGACTGAGAGGCTGGTAAGTTGACCTGTGCTGGAGCAGACTGAGAGGCTGGTATTCTGACCTGGGCTGGAGCAGACTGAGAGGCTGGTATTCTGACCTGTGCTGGAGCACACTGTGCTGGAGCAGACTGGGAGGCTGGTATTCTGACCTGGGCTGGAGCAGACTGGTAGGCTGGAGCAGAATGGGAGACTGGTATTCTGACCTGGGCTGGAGCAGACTGGGAGGCTGGTATTCTGACCCGGGCTGGAGCAGACTGTGCTGGAGCAGACTGGGAGACTGGTATTCTGACCTGTGCTGGAGCAGACTGGGAGACTGGTATTCTGACCTGGGCTGGAGCAGACTGGGAGACTGGTATTCTGACCTGGGCTGGAGCACACTGTGTTGGAGCAGACTGGGAGACTGGTATTCTGACCTGGGCTGGAGCAGACTGGGAGGCTGGTATTCTGACCTGGGCTGGAGCACACTGTGTTGGAGCAGACTGGGAGACTGGTATACTGACCTGGGCTGGAGCAGACTGAGAGGCTGGTATTCTGACCTGTGCTGGAGCAGACTGGGAGGCTGGTATTCTGACTTGGGCTGGAGCAGACTGGGAGGCTGGTATTCTGACCTGGGCTGGAGCAGACTGGGAGACTGGTATTCTGACCTGGGCTGGAGCACACTGTGTTGGAGCAGACTGGGAGGCTGGTATTCTGACCTGTGCTGGAGCAGACTGGGAGGCTGGTATTCTGACCTGTGCTGGAGCAGACTGGGAGACTGGTATTCTGACCTGGGCTGGAGCAGACTGGGAGACTGGTATTCTGACCTGGGCTGGAGCACACTGTGCTGGAGCAGACTGGGAGACTGGTATTCTGACCTGGGCTGGAGCAGACTGAGAGGCTGGTATTCTGACCTGGGCTGGAGCAGACTGGTAGGCTGGTGCAGTGTCATCAGGCTGTGTGGTGGAGGCCATCCTGTTCTCGGGTTCTGCTTGCGTTATGCCAACCACCAGGTCATTATAACCACCAGGTCATTATTACCACCAGGTCATTATTACCACCAGGTCATTATAACCACCAGGTCATTATAACCACCAGGTCATTATAACCACCAGGTCATTATTACCACCAGGTCATTAGAACCACCAGGTCATTAGAACCACCAGGTCATTAGAACCACCAGGTCAGGGAGAAAAGACTCACCTTGTCGCTCAGGTAGGGTATCAGCCTGAGCTATTTAAAAACACTTTTTCAACATTTCAAGATAGCAGTTAGTTTAGTTTGATGTGAATAAAGATAGCTGAGAAGTGGGACTCTGTCATTGTTTCTGACAAGATCTCTCATTGATCTCGGGTTCAGCCACCAGGGGGCACCAAACCTCTTTGAAAAGTTCATGTGAATAGTTACCACTTCTCAGGAGATGATAGACTTAGCCTTTCAAATGTTTTGTAATGATGGGATGGCTATTGAACAGAACTTTAAAACCTGGTTTTCTTGTATGTACCAGTTCATGAAATCACACATTTGACATTTATGCTCACTGAGTCTGTACATAGTCAAAGCTTTCCTTAAGTTTGGGTCAGTCACAGTGGTCAGGTATTCTGCCCTTTCTCCGCCTCTCTCCCTTTTCACTCCCCTCTCTCCCTTTTCACTCCCTCTCTCCGCCTCTCTCCCTTTTCACTCCCTCTCTCCGCCTCTCTCCCTTTTCACTCCCTCTCTCCGTCTCTCTCCCTTTTCACTCCCTCTCTCCGCCTCTCTCCCTTTTCACTCCCTCTCTCCCTTTTCACTCCCTCTCTCCGCCTCTCTCCCTTTTCACTCCCCCTCTCCGCCTCTCTCCCTTTTCACTCCCTCTCTCCCTTTTCACTCCCTCCCTCTCCGCCTCTCTCCCTTTTCACTCCCTCTCTCTCCCTTTTCACTCCCTCTCTCTCCCTTTTCACTCTCTCTCCATTTTCACTCCCTCTCTCCGCCTCTCTCCCTTTTCACTCCCCTCTCTCCGCCTCTCTCCCTTTTCACTCCCCTCTCTCCGCCTCTCTACCTTTTCACTCCCTCTCCATCTCTAAGAACTTCCCATTTGAATCAATAAGGATTGCAGTTGTGGGTGACTATCTGGGTGGAGCAGACTGGGAGGCTGGTATTCTGACCTGGGCTGGAGCAGACTGAGAGGCTGGTATTCTGACCTGGGCTGGAGCAGACTGGGAGACTGGTATTTTGACCTGGGCTGGAGCAGACTGGGAGACTGGTATTCTGACCTGGGCTGGAGCACACTGTGCTGGAGCAGACTGGGAGACTGGTATTCTGACCTGGGCTGGAGCACACTGTGCTGGAGCAGACTGGGAGACTGGTATTCTGACCTGTGCTGGAGCAGACTGGGAGACTGGTATTCTGACCTGGGCTGGAGCAGACTGGTAGGCTGGTGCAGTGTCATCAGGCTGTGATGGTGGAGGCCATCCTGTTCTCGGGTTCTGCTTGTGTTATGCCAACCACCAGGTCATTATAACCACCAGGTCATTATAACCATCAGGTCAAGCACAGCACCAACTGACTAACGAGGTGACACCAATCAGTGCACCCTACGTGCTAACGAGCTATACGTGCTAACGAGCTATACGTGCTAAAGTCCAACCTCAAAACATAAATGGAAAAACCAAAGCCTGTAACACCTTCCCCCTTTAGACAACAAATATATCCTATATTTTTGTTGGACATGTTTGCTCACCACCAACAGAAAACAACTTCCATTTCACATTATAATCAACTACAATGCTTCTACAATATAAACATGGTGTCTACTGGCTGTCAACAATTAAAAACAAGAAAAAACACATTTCTAAATTATAATATACAATAGTATTATTTTTTAAATCCTTTTTCTTTCAAAAGAATCCTAAACTAGCTTCTAGAACTCTCGTTCCCTTGGAAAACAAAAACTTGTCTCCAATACGGAAAAACGTGCAGTCAAAATAAATTGTGATCCATGGCAACGCACTGGCTAAACGCAAAACTTGCTGACTGCCCACCCTTAAGACATTCAGCAACAAACTCCTGCAATATCCGTAGTAACTTTCCACCTTACTTCTCTCTCTCTTTTCAGGGTTCACTCAATAGGCATGTTGTTGGATCGGGCCCAGTCCCCAATATCATGCATTTGGGTTAGCACATCTGAGAATTAACCCTGATATTCTAAAAGAAGGGCAACATTGTCAATATAATTGTACCCAAAAATGGTCAGCTGGTTGCATAAATAATTATGATTACTAAATGTTACATAAATTGTAAATATGAAAATCAAAACCAAATGTACACCCCTTTGTTAATATGTATTGGCAATACTTCACTTAATGGTGAGGCATGGAAAAATAAAACTTATCTTTTGTCAGGCTGGATGTTTGAAATATGAGGTGATTTGAGTCATGCTTCTTCAGTAGTGGAATAAAGACAATTAGCATTTGAATGTTGTCAAGAAATACTGGAGTGATGTCAGATTGTTAATAAAATTGATTATAGACCAAATTATTATACTGCTTTCATGTGTGTATATACACAAACATATGCAACAAGTATCATATTACATGTATTTTTTTAAACAAGCAGCTTTTTCAACTTGTAGAAAACACCTAGCTACCCTTTGAAGTGCTGCATTTTGATTAAAGTGGGTCACCTACGCAGTAAGTGTAACACAGCTCTTTTTTTGTTAGTCACTTTTTGTTAAATAATACTCTTTCAATTCAGAGCCTAGATTTCCCCTGAGGCTAATATCCATATTATGCTGCAATCAATTGAACAGGTCAAACGATAAGGTAGTACATCATTAAAATACTCCTACTACAATGTTAAAACATTCTATATTGTGACATCATTAAAAACTTCTTCTGGCTGCAAGGGAAAGTGTTGAGTAGCCAGTGAAATCGTGCCCATTTCAAACGGCCTCCTACTCAATTCTTGCTCGTACAATATGGATATTATTATTAATATTGGATAGAAAACACTCTCTAGTTTCTAAAAACGTTTGAATTATTTCTCTGAGTGAAACAGAAATCCTTCTGCAGCACTTTTCCTGACCAGGAAGTGAAATGTCAGAAATCTATGCTCTGTTCAACCTCATGCCTATACATGGGCGTGTGACGTAGGAGTCTACAAACACTTCCTACGCCTTCCCCTGGTTGTCAAGATGCAGTGAGAGAAGACATTTCGTGTCTACCTTGGTCTGAGGTGGAATAAAAGATCTTTGTTTGACGTGACCGTCCATATCCTGTTTCTGGAGCGCGCGAAAGAGGACACGGATATGGCTTATGTTTAGCTGTGGTTATGAAAGACGAACATCTCCGTCTTAGATTTGATACATGTCCCCATATCATCGTAACGTATGTTTTTTCAATATAGTTTAATCAGATTATTGAAACTTTTTTGGGAGTTTTGCCGTGTTCCGTTTTCTAACTTTGTTGACTTTGGAGTAATCCGTGTCACTTGGCAAGTGCCAATGCTAAGTGAAGAGGGAAATTTGCCATTCTGAATCCAAACAACGACTCATCTGGACAGAGGACACCTTGTTCAACATTCTGATGAAAGATCAGCAAAAGTAAGAGCCAATTTATGATGTTATTTCATATATCTGTCGTGCATGTTGACTGGTCGTGGGCGCCCAAGTTTTTCTTGCTATTGCTGCTATGCTAATATCACGCTACATTTTGTTTGCGCTGTAAAACATTTAATAAATCGGAAATTGTCTAGAATCACAAGATGCCTGTCTTTCAATTGCTGTACACTATGTATTTTTCAGAAATGTTTTATGATGAGTATTTAGGTATTTGACGTTGGTGTCTGTAAATATTATGGCTGCTTTCGGTGCAATTTCTGATTGTAGCTGAAATGTAAACTATGAATTATACCTGAAATATGCAAAAAAAATTGAAAAAAAACATATGCTATACAATAAATATGTTATCAGATTGTCATCTGATGAGGTTGTTTCTTGGTTAGTGGCTATTTTTATCTTTATTTGGCCGAATTTGTGATAGCTACTGATGGAGTAAAAAACTGATGGAGTTAGAAAAGTTGTGTCTTTTGCTAACGTGGTTAGCTAATAGATTTACATATTGTGTCTTCCCTGTAAAACATTTTAAAAATCGGACATGTTGGCTTGATTCACAAGATGTGCACCTTTCAGCTGGTGTCTTGGACTTGTTAATGTGTGAAAGTTAAATATTAAAAAAAAATATATTTTGAATTTCGCGCCCTGCACTTTGAGCTGGATGTTCTCATAAGTGTACCGGTGTCGGGCTGCACCCCTAACAGGTTAAAATACTCCTTCTACAATGTTAAAACATACTACATTGTGACATTATTTCATTGATATCATGAAATAACTTCTTCATGTATGTATTTTCTGATGTTTGATCAGACACCTTTTATCAGAGTATCTCTTCCCACATTGATCACAGCTATGAGGTTTCTCTCCTGTGTGTGTTCTCTGGTGTGAAGTCAGCTGGCTAGATGAAGGAAACCTCTTCTCACAATGAATACAACTATAAGGTTTCTCTCCTGTGTGTGTTCTCTGGTGTCGAATCAGATGGCTTGATGTAGTAAAACTCATCCCACATTGATCACAGCTATAAGATTTCTCTCCTGTGTGTGTTCTCTGGTGTGAAGTCAGCTGGCTAGATGTAGGAAAACTCTTCCCACATTGATCACAGATATAAGGCTTCTCTCCTGTGTGTATTCTCTGGTGTACAGTCAGATAGCAAGATGTAGTAAAACTCTTCTCACATTGATCACAGCTATAAGGTTTCTCTCCTGTGTGTGTTCTCTGGTGTCGAATCAGATGGCTTGATGTAGTAAAACTCATCCCACATTGATCACAGCTATAAGGCTTCTCTCCTGTGTGTGTTCTCTGGTGTATTTTAAATTCTGATGAAGATGTGCAACCTTTCCCACAGTCAGAGCAGCAATGAGATTTCTTCCCTGTGGTTCTCTGCTGGTGTTTCAACGTGGAGAGACTCTTCTCTGCCTCGTCAGCATCATGAGGTTGTTGAGGCTCCCCAGAGGATCCACGATAGTCACGTCTCTCTCCTGTGTGAACAACAAGTCAGACAGATGGTTTAAGGCCCACAACAGCAGAAATCCACTGTAAAAGGTGATGTGTAGCCATGATGTTGTACAAACAATGACTTCTGTAATGAATGTTCATTATTTGACATTTGTCTTAAGATTGTCAAGTGAACAACAATAGTCATATAACGTGTAAGGTAACTTATTTGAAAAGTCATTACTGCATTACATTGCATTGCTCAACATTTGTCATAATTATTTAAAGCAGTTCATTTGTATCCGCGCTCTCGTTGGACTTCGGCTGCATATTTCCCCCCATTTTCTTAAAATCTGAAAACGTTGAAGCCACGCCCATTTCCTATAGAATTGCATTATGGGCCCTAAAGTATTGCAAAAAGTCACAATAAGGATGTAGCAATTGCAAATAAAACCAAACATCAGTTCAACAACTGCAGAGTTTGTGCCTTTGTTTTTAAGACAGTACTTACTAGTGTTAATCAGGGCCCGTTCATCGTTAGAACCATTGGATGCCTTAAGATGCGTTTGGGAAACCGAGCCCAGATATCCAGTTTCCTCATCTTCATCCTCCCCTTCCTCCAATGTGACAGTCATCTCCCCCTCCTCCTCTTTCACTCCAAAAACAGAATCTTCCTCTTTCTCCTCCTCTTTCACTGTAACATCCTCCCCCTCTTTCACTCTGAACGCATCTTCCTCTTCTTTCACTGAAACGTCTTTCTCTTCTTTTTTCACTGTAACATCCTCCTCCTCTTTCACTCTGAACGCATCTTCCTCTTCTTTCACTGAAACGTCTTTCTCTTCTTTTTTCACTGTAACAGCCTCACCGTCTACCTGTTTTTGTATTTTGACATCCTCTTCCTCCTCTTTCACGACAATGTTTAGCCACATAACCTCTTTCTTCGTCCAGCAGATCTCCTCTTCTTTAGGAGAGTAGCTTAGTGACCGCATGGTCGGGGATGTTAGCTAGCTAGGCTAATGCTAACTTAACCAGCCCGCTAACTGACTAATAACTACAACACCGTAAATATGAAATGAAAACGGATAACTAACTAGACGACAGACGAGGGTTTAAAACACAGTGGCTAATATACACTAAAGCGTCTAAAGAGCTTTATTGGTTCAGCTATTTTGGCTAGCAAGCTACCGAGGTGGCTGGCTGTCTGTTGCTGCTGTTGATAAAAGCGTTCCGTCCACTAGATTATACGTCACGGTAGCAGCATTGCCTTAAAGTCGCAGACCGCCATTAGCTGACTGGAGTGGGTAATGCAGTTAAGAAAAACGTATAATTTATTTTCAGACAAAAAGTTAAAGGATAGGAGTCAGGGACGTCACTAGAACTAAAATGTTAATTACCCCCCCCCCCCCCTAAATAAATCAATATCAGTCAATATATTTTTTCTGTGATTTCTTTTTTTTGTCAACCGTTTCATCGCATCTTAAACTTCTTACCTTACTAGGGCCGGGGGAGGCTGCTGCTTCACTAGTGACTGTTAGACTTTCTTCAGCAAAGATCCCTGAAATAAATACTTTGAGAGAGGGGTACCACTACACAGAACTTAACTGGATCAAAGATGGTGGACAGAAATACTAGGAGAGAGGGGTACGCCTACACAGAACTGAATCAAAGATGGCGGACAGAAATACCAGAAGAGAGGGGTACCCCTGCACAGAACTGAACTGCATCAAAGATGGCGGACAGAAATACTAGGATGGAAGCAAATGTAAGGGATTATAAAGTCATAACGAATCATGCAAAAAACATGTACAGTTGACAGGAATGTTAGTTCATGTAGAGACAAACGATTATGCATTTTTTTTAATCATAGTTCATTTACGAAAATCGTGATTTAGCCAGCTAGCTGACTAGCTAACATTAGCCAGCTAGCTGACCCAGCTAACATTAGCCAGCTAGCTGACTAGCTAACATTAGCCAGCTAGCTGACTAGCTAACATTAACCAGCTAGCTGACTAGCTAACATTAGCCAGCTAGCTGACTAGCTAACATTAGCCAGCTAGCTGACTAGCTAACATTAGCCAGCTAGCTGACTAGCTAACATTAGCCAGCTAGCTGACTAGCTAACATTAGCCAGCTAGCTGACTAGCTAACATTAGTCAGCTAGCTGGCTAGCTTTATGGGTGTTGTGCCATGAGTATGAAATTGTAATTCTGGTTGTTTTAGGGACTCCTGAAACAACCAGCAAACCAGACTGTCGTTTTGGGAAACAGTGGATGTATAGAATCTAGCTAGCTGAAGATTTTACTGCAAAATGAATGTACAATTTTGTAAGCTTGCCTTGCTGATATTTGCCATGCAGATAGATGAAATAACGTAGCTAGCTATGTTCTTGCTTATTGTGCAGTGGATGATAAAAATCCCTGTATGCCCATGGATGTGTAGCTAGCTATCTAGCCGATCTGTGTATGGACCCAAACGTTTGGTATACATATTAGTTCAGAACCTAGCTATTGTTGATAATTCGTTTTACTTGAGACAGGAGACCAAGTGGAGACATAGGACGAGGTGGATAATTTTATAATAAGGCAGGTTTATTCAAGTGTAAAAATATTATGCAAAGCGTGCAGCACGGCTCTTTCTATCTGATCCGTATGGGGTCGTCAGGAAAAGAGGGAGTTTCCACAGTTGTACAGTTTTATATATAGACAACAAGCAAAGTAGGTTGATCTGCGAGTCTGGCCTTCCGATTGGTCGGTCTGGGTCTTGGGTAGTCCTGTACAGGCCTGGTGTCCACGTTCCATTGGTTCCTGAGGTAGTTCTTTGTCTGGAGCTCCAACCCTGAGTTGTGTGTGTCTGAGTGATTGTCATGGGGGAGGGGAGTTGTGGGTGTCGTGCATTTGTCCAATGAGTCCAGCATATGTCCAATATAAAAGGGAGTGTGTATATTGTGTCAACCATAGCTAATGTTGAGAAGTTGTTAAAACAAGTTACCAATATCTAATACAATTCCTTACAAATCCCCCTCTTCACGTCTCACAAGAGACGTGACATAAAGTATATAAAAAGACAAAACTAAAGGATAAAATTTGTCAGAAGACAAATTTTTGATTCCCTCTCTTCACGTCTCACAAGAGACGTGACATAAAAGTATATAAAAAGACAAAGCTAAGGGATAAATTTGTCAGAAGACAAATTTTTGATTCCCTCTCTTCACGTCTCACAAGAGACGTGACATAAAAGTATATAAAAAGACAAAGCTAAAGGATAAAATTTGTCAGAAGACAAATTTTTTTAATTCCCTCTCTTCACGTCTCACAAGAGACGTGACATAAAAGTATCTTAGTCCTCAAATAGATAGACAGGTCCAGCTTCCCCATCCTCAAGCAATGGGAACATTTGGGCCCTTTCCTGATTAGGGTCTATGGCTGCAGTTATAACACGGCTAGCAAGCGTGCGCGCACATGGAATGCAACAGCATCCACAAAGTACAAGAATGGCCGCAAAAACAGAAATTGATACTAGGATGGAGGAAACCAGCGTCTTATATTTACCAAAAGCATCCATCCATGAGTCCCACATAGTAGTGTCCACTCCAGAATGCTGTTTCATCTTACCATTAAGGGTACGAAGTCCCTCCAATGCTACAGTCAGACTCCCATCCGTAGCTGTGTTATTGGGAATGAAAGTACAACACTGTTCACCAAACATTTGCACAGACCCCCCCCCGTTCAGCCAATAACATATCAACCGCGATTCTATTTTGAAATGCCATCAGGGACGTAGCTGCCAATTGTCCATGGACCGCCTCGAAGCCTTGTTGAGTCCAATTGCCCAGTTTCTGGACATTAAAATGAATGTAGTTAATTCTGTCCACATTTTTATTAACTGTACACCACCAACAAAATGATGATTCAAACCCAGCTGTCACTTGGTCCGCCAGTTTATATTCATCTGGCACCCCCTAGGGACACCAATAGCATCAATGTAAGTTGAGTCGTAAATGAGCAAGGACCAAAAAGGAGACCACTCCAATAACTACCCCTGGAGTGGCCAACCACACATTAGTAAACCAAAAAACGAGAATATGTTAAACCCTCCGGTCCATCCCTCTATACAACCTGTACCAGGTGGGCTCGTCGCCACCCGGGAACTTCAAACCTTCACAACAGGGAGGACAAACATCACTTTTTATTCATTCAACAACATCATCTACAGCAAACCAAGGGTCCTCCTCTGTCAGCCCACTCTCCTGCGGAAGCTCGTTTTCGTATCAGCCTCTCCAACTGGAGCATCAACCAGAGGCCCCTTACACATCTGTAACAAACTTCTTCAAACAAGGTATGATACAGGCAACACAGAAATGAAAAACCACAACTAGTGTCAGAAATCCAGTAATCGTCCTTGCAGTGTACTTACCAAAACAACCACCCAGCCAGGGGAACAGTCCACTCTCCTCCACACCTGCAAGACCCTTCATCTCCACTGATAACCTTGCCAACCCACTCAGAGCTTTTGAAATGCTCCCATCCGGACTAGTATTGTTAGGAACAAACATGCAACACTGTTACACCTCCCTTGTTGGCCAGACTTATGTCCAGTGTTAGTCTATTGTGTCTACTGGTTTGTGAGGCAGCATCCAATTGTTCAGCCATCCCTGTAAGTCCTGTGTGGGTGTGTTTATAATTGATCCAGACCTTTTGTTTTAACATCAACAATAGCTGGGCCAATGATGGGCATCAGATGCCACAGGCCATCATTCCTGGTTAATGTCTGGAATTCGTGGGGGACCCCTATTGGGACCCCCAACAGGTTGGTGTGCATGTTATCTGTACCCTCGGACCAAGGAGCGTCACGTTTCTGCCGTCTCCTGGGTTGGTCCCAAGCCTCTGTGTCCTGTGTAGCTTCCCAGAAGTTGATTAGCTATCATAATAGGCAACGGTGGTATCAGACTGGCCAAAACACATGAGCAACGACAATTTCCTTTCAAAAAATGGGGTCAACCGCCTGGCAGGTCCACACATCCACCATACATCAGCAACACCTCTAGTTAATAGTGGTATTAGTGATGCAGGTAGTAGCAGGGAGCCTTCCATAGTCTATACCTCTACCTGTACCAGTGTTACAGCTGTTATGTCCCCCATATGCCTTAACTCCCCACGGTCCTTCTGGGGAGGGACTTCTGGGAACACAAGACTCAGAGTTTTGCACAGGGTTAAATTTGGATGCACATCCAACCTTCCCCATTACTTAGGACAAATGGGTGAGCAGCCAGAATAGGTCTGGCATGTCCACATACGACACAGTCCTTTCTATTAAGTGTTTTGTAGGCCAAACACATATTCTCCCTTTCCTCATAAACAGTTTCAGTCCCCAAATGTTCACTATCTGAGATGTCTTTTATATTTATTATCTGTACCAGATTGGAGAGCTTAGGTGATGGCGTGGGACTTGGTCTTGAAGTGGTGGAGTAGGCCGGCTGAACCCTGGTCCGTTGGAACTGGTGGTGGTTCTGGCAGCACTGCGATGGTAACCTCCCCATCATATCCTTATCAGACAGCTCAGGACTACAGGCAGTCCTGTAAAACCCCACCCTCTCCCAGAGAACACATCATCAGCCAGAGATCAAGCAACACTTTCACTTCTATGAACGAACACAGTGAGGAAAGGTCAGGGGCAGGGAATTCTTCATTAAGGAGTTGATCCCCGAGCTCTATTAGCAACAGTTCTTCTCCTTAACTCTGTGATCATTCGGCAGTGTCAGTGTGTCTCACCCTCCAAGTGCGATATGCCCCCAGGTCGAGTGATTCACCTTCTCCCTTAATTCACCTGCAATGTATAAACTCTTAGACATACAGGTTTGGTTAGCAAACAGTTCCTCATTTGTTCTTTCTGATTATATATTTAACTTCTATGCCTAATTATTTATTTATTTTTTTTAGCTATAAATGTTTAATTTTAAATAAGTTTATTATCCAATAGGCCCCATCCTTTCCTAGTCCACAATGTACCCTCCTTCGTTTGATACCTGGCTCTGGCCAGGTATCAACCTTACCTACTCTAAATAATAACTTAGTACATCATATTCTAGGAACGTCCCTTTTATTCCCCGCATATCCAATTCTCCCTTTGGCGTACATTCATATCTATTCTTTTCTAATTCTCTGTCAAGTGACTTATCTACTTTGAAATGTATCTGTGCTGCTTAAATATGTTAACCCCTTTCTCTCCTATCTTATTTCACAGCCTACCTTGCTCATTTCCTGGTCCACCCTCCCCACTCTGCTCTCAAACCTTCAAGGTCTGAACAGTGCGGGGTAGACCCATCTGTCTGCCTTTTTGTAATAATAGTCAATAACAACTGTGTGTTCCTTTACAATATTAACTAAGTGTCTCACTGTTTTGACTTTATCTGCATGGATTTAAAAATAACCACAGGTCTTATAGTGTCAACCTTTAAAGTCCTAACATAACCTTAATTAACCTATCTCTATCTTCTAATGGCCAATACAAATGCTTACCTTATGGTCAAGAGTTATAAACTCTATTATAATCAATTTACCTCAAAAGTAGTATCCCAAATGACACAATCTCATTATTCTCACCACATTTCCCCGCGAGTGATCAAGTCGCCGGAAAATGCAATGGAAACAGAAAACAGGTCAAAATGTTACACCTACATTCGTGTTCCATATCTAAACATACCAAAAGAACCCTTTATCTTCTCAAAGTCCCTTGCCTAAATAAAACTCAGAAAGTAAAACTCCTATTCCCATATGAGTGTATTCTTTTAAGATATCTTATCTCTGGGTACACGGAAACCCTTAACCTTAATGTTTACTCCAAAAAACAAAATTATGTCACCAGCATTCAACCAGTCGGCTGGGAGACCATTTGGGTGCTGCAATACTGCCATCTTCTGTCCATTCTCTGCATAGCTCTCCACCCACTCTTATTCAACCTTCTCAATTTGAGCCATATTAGTTTCTTATTTTAACTATTGTTTTCTAAATTTTTGATTTTTTTAATTTTTTAATCTATTATTACCTAGTTAGACTAGAGTGTCCGTGACATACATCCATGGGGATCCGGTTATAGTTATTCTATTAACCATGTGAAAGTGCCCAGGGACACCCCAAATGTCAAATAAGGGGCCAGATATCCCTAGCCTTGCCCAGGGAGGGAGAAATATCCCTCTAACTGGGCGAGGTTCCTTTATCAGGGGAGGCGGAGTTTGATACCGCATCACCTGAGTCAGGAATGTCTTCATTTGGAATCGAATTTAAGCTGTTTAAATCAGCTCTGACTTCTGTCCGTGTTCTAGAAGGGATTGGGGCTGGAGTGCAATGTGTGAGGTGGTGCCAAGGTGCGCCTGATTTACCTTTGACCTGGACTGAGTGTGAAGTAACCTCCCTCACTTCGTACTGTCCAGTCCACCTGGGTTCTAGCCACTTTCTCTTGTGGACATTAACCCCACCCAGTCACCAATTTTTACCTTCCGTGTGCCAGATCTCCCTTCTGCTTCCCCGTTGGACCTTGTGAATCTGTGTGGAGAGAGCTGCAGAAAGTTCCGTCAATTATCAAACATTACAATTTGTTGTACATCAAGGGCGGGCATATGACCTCCCTTCCTTGGTGAACCCAGCATGACTCCTCCAGCCATTGTCTCATGAGGAGAGAGATGGGTGCCTGCACCTGGAGAGGCTATCATGGCCAGCAACGCCAGGGGCAGGACTTTAACCCAAATCAACTTCAAACCTGCACATACATTTGATTGGCACGTTCCACGAGACTTATGAGATTGTGGCCTGTACACTAACCCCATCATTAAACCACATCCATTAATCAGTTGACATTTACACATCCGACCCTATTGGTACATGGAGCGTTTGTCATTAAACAACACACATGAGTTCGGTTTGCAGCCACTTAATGACCTATTTTGCATCCTCCCCTGCTGTTGGTATTGCCTCAACCCATTTAGAGAACCTGTCTACCATAACTAACAGGTACCTTTTTTCATTTGTCACATTGTCTTTCCCCATATCTGTGTGTGTTGGTGAGTGGTTCGTTCCCCAGGTCAGGTCTCCGTTTCAGTTCCTGTGCAGCTCTTTCTGCACAGGAGTGGGGTAGACCTTCAGCATTGAGTGCGTCTGCCGTGTTTTTGTCAGTGTTGACAAATGTGATGTGTGATTGTGTGCATTTATTCTGGATTTTCGTTTTCCTTTCAGCGCTGAACGTGAATTCTTTGCTCATCAGATATGCTGCAACCCCATGGTGGGTGTGGATTTCCAATGGATGGCACATTATCATGTGGGCTGTTTTCCCAATAGCTTTTGCCACTGCAGCCACATACCTGGAGCATGTGGTTTGTCCTGCTTCAATGTGGTCCAGTTTGGAGGAGTGATACCTCAACACTCTTCTCTCCCCCTCTAGGTTCTGGAAAAGGATGGATGATGTAAATCCTTCTTTTTCAGAAACATCCAGATGGAACTTGTTTTTTTTTAGTCAGGTGCTGTTAGGGCTACTGCCACTTAGAGATCTGTTTTCAAGAGTGCAAAAGCCTTTGATGCTTCAGTAGTTCAGGTCAATGATGAGTGTAGGTTAGTGGTGAGCAGCTTCAGGGCCATGGGGCATATTCGTCAGCCATGCCCTGAAAAAGGAGAGGTGATTGCTGATTCGGGTCTGGATTGGGGTGATTGTATGCGGGTTGAAGGGCCGCACGTGGTTGATACATCATTGGCCTGACTCCCCCTTAGTCTAGGGGCGTATCCTCGTCCCCTTTTGGCCAGAAACTGGCTTTGGGCCGGGGTTATTGGGTGCGGACACTGTCGCACCATATGCCCAGCTTGTTTACAATTATGACAGCTTCCATAAGATCCAGAGTACCTCTGGGGCTGTCCCCATGTGGGTGAATAGTTTGATTGTGGTAGTGGGTAGTAGGGTTGTAGTGGTGGTTCCGATGAAGGGTATGGCTGAAACGGGTAGGCATACGGCAGTTGGAATGGCTGCTCCTGGGGTGGGTGTATAGGTGGTCCCTGCTGGGTGAAGATGGGTAGTTGTTGTTGCTGTATCATTCGGGAAACAGTTTTTTCAATGATTTGTGAGATTTCTTGTTGGTCTTCAGCCACCATCTGTTTCTTGGGTTTCTCTCCTTTCTGGGCCTCTTTCAATTGTAGTTTCAAAAGTTGTACCTGTAGGGACTGGATTTGTGTTTCAGCCCCTCCCTTACCCTTATTGTATTGGGTAATGTGGTGATGCACATGGGAGTTGAACTGAGCCTGGGGAATTGCCATTAACCCCACAGTGCCCCTGAGATGGGTTGGGGCCGATGGGGCTGCTGTGGTGGTAGGTGGGGCGTCATTATTGTTGGGCCTGCCCTCTTTGGTGTCAGTTGGTGCTCCAGTGACCACTCCCATCGTATCAGGTTTCCGGTAAGGGAGAGCTTTTCTAATTTCCTCAATTGCCCATAATCCTATTTTCATCTCAGCCTCTGCCTTCTCCCTCTGCTTTGTCCCTTCTTTTTTAAATAAGTGAATTTGTGTTTGGGGACGATAGTCGTGGTCATTTTGTCGTTGAGCTATGTCTGGGTCTATTATTATCTTTGTATACTTTAGCCCGTCACTGATCGAAACCAGCGATGTATTTTTCTTCCTCTAACCTCCCCCAGTCTGGTGTCCGACTCGCGTGGACAAAGGATTTTATAGCCGTGTATTCGATGAATTATTTTCGTTTTCCAACAATATTTCAGCTATCTCTTTTTGAAACAATATACGAATGTATTCATGCGCTCCTGTTATAATTGGAATGACAGTTTTGGGTATTTATAATAAAAAAAATATTATTGCTTTTCGCTAAATTAATTAATTAAATACTTTGGCAAAATATTTCAGAAGTTTCCTTTGGGGACAATATACTAATGAATTCAGGCGCTCCTGATATAATTGGAATGGCAATTATAAGACCTTTAACTCGAGAGATATTATTTCTTTTAACTTTCCCGGTTAATTTAAACTTTTTCCGATTAATTAAATACTTTGCCAAAACATTTCAGAAATTTTCCTTTGGGGACAATATACTAGTAATTCACGCGCTTCTATAATAATTTTCAAATGAATTCTATCCCTTAAGGATTTACCAACAGTATAAGAGGGGAAAACCAGGTCAACTCATCAACCGTAAATGGCTGCTTCACCGTGGCACACAGATTCTGACTCGGCGGTCACCACTAACGGAGCCTGAACTTAGCTTATAGCTAATTAGTAGCAATAGATCTCGTGGAACGCTCAATCACACACATTAATTTGGAGAGTTTCAGGTTTAATACCCTTGCTCCTATTTCAAGCTTAGATTTATCACCGATGCTCCTAGTTGAAAAATGTTTCAACTAGTCCCAGATTACTAATGCGACTTGAATCCCAATACGCCAAGCTTAGATTTCTCACTGATGCTCCTAGAGGGGTGCCATTTCCACTAGTCCCAGATTACTAATACGACTTGAACAGATCACATTACATTTCAAATACATTTGAGTTTCAAGTTTAATACCATTACTCCTAGTTCAAGCTTAGATTTATCACCGATACTCCTAGTTGAAGAATAATTCAACTAGTTCCAGATTACTAATTCGACTTGAACAGCATCAAGCTTAGATTTATCCCCGATACTCCTAGTTGAAGAATAATTCAACTAGTTCCAGATTACTAATAGGACTTGATTTTATACTTCGCAAATATCTTTACACAATGCCTTAGATTCTAAACAATTCCACATAAATTTAGCAACAATTCACTCACCTCAGTACTTCTGATCATTGAATTTAGATATTGGCTATAATACAATATGCAGATTTTGATTAAACCGGCTCTGCTTACCTTAATATTTTCGAGCTCTTTGATCAGTTTCCTGGGTGAGTTGAATCGCCGACGTCTCCCTCGAGCGGGTCACCTCTCCTTCTTGAATCTTTCTCCCTCTCGTCTCCTGTCCGATGAATTTTCTATTGGGCCGAATTCAAATATGTTTTGACCATCCTCTGCTTACCAAGTTTGTTGATAATTCGTTTTACTTGAGACAGGAGACCAAGTGGAGACATAGGACGAGGTGGATAATTTTATAATAAGGCAGGTTTATTCAAGTGTAAAAATATTATGCAAAGCGTGCAGCACGGCTCTTTCTATCTGATCCGTATGGGGTCGTCAGGAAAAGAGGGAGTTTCCACAGTTGTACAGTTTTATATATAGACAACAAGCAAAGTAGGTTGATCTGCGAGTCTGGCCTTCCGATTGGTCGGTCTGGGTCTTGGGTAGTCCTGTACAGGCCTGGTGTCCACGTTCCATTGGTTCCTGAGGTAGTTCTTTGTCTGGAGCTCCAACCCTGAGTTGTGTGTGTCTGAGTGATTGTCATGGGGGAGGGGAGTTGTGGGTGTCGTGCATTTGTCCAATGAGTCCAGCATATGTCCAATATAAAAGGGAGTGTGTATATTGTGTCAACCATAGCTAATGTTGAGAAGTTGTTAAAACAAGTTACCAATATCTAATACAATTCCTTACACTATGAACCTCAGCTATCATAGCCAGTTGTATCAACTTCAAAACAGCCTGAATGACATTAATGAAGCCTATGGATTGAGTAGAATATAATATCATGTTGTGCCAAGGATGCAAGTCGTATATACATGTAGTTATTACCATGCATGAGATCCCCACATTGTAACCTGTACATGTAATATATTCACTGATCATGTACTCTACCTTTGCAAATAAATGTGCAGTTTAGGAATGAATGTCTTTGAGATGATTTTTCAGTCATATCCAATACCAGGAGAATCAAATTCCAGTTTTTGAATGACGCTGTGTCTGCATGTATGTATTACAATTATACACTTCAACAGTGTTTACCAATCTTGGTCCTGAGACATCAATGGTTACACATTGTAACTAATAGACTAGAAACAGGATTTAACTAGTTAATTCATATATACAGAAATATCATGTTAAACACAGAACACTACACTTCCTATGCATCATGTAAATACTCCAACACCGGTTCATCTCAACATCTAATGCCCTTCATCTGCATTGATCTGATAAACACAGGATAGGTGGAGTATTTCATCACATTACACTTCATTTCAACCAGTAGAGAATGTGAAACGCTTTATTGAAAAGCTCATTATCCAAGTGTTATAAATACAAGTTCAATCTGTACTTCAAAGCACATCTGTTGTGAATTATAAAAACAGAGGAAGAAAGAGGAGGTGAGAGAGAGAGGTGTAAAAGACAGAAAGGGAAAGAGGTAAGCACATAGGAGCAGGGAAGGCAGCACATGATTAACGAAACACAGTGCTACATAAATATTCTCTCAGTTCATCACAATTACATAACAGTGTCTCTAGTCGGCCCACAGGTTATCTTAAAAGCAGGTGAGGTGGCGATGATGGGACTGGGGGTTGGCATCCTCTCACATCAAAACATATCTGCAGACGAGAGACAGATGGAGAGAGAGAGCATGTTTAAGCCTTGTGTTTTTATTTTTTATTCTAACATTGTTAGTCATCAATCAGGAGGGGAAATGCAAAACTGACCTGGGATCATTAACTCTGGGACTACTGCATCTATCTGTATTTCAATGTAAAGCATCTCTTTAATAATACTTCCTGTATAATATAAACTGACCTGGGATCATTAACTCTGGGACTACTGCATCTATCTGTATTTCAATGTAAAGCATCTCTTTAATAATTCTTCCTGTTGACCTGACCAAGTGACCTCTCACCTCTTACCATGCTGTGCCCTCTATGTAGCCAGTTCAGATGCAGGAGGGGTTCACCGACACAGCTGATATAACCTAGAGGATTTAGGGAGAAGGGGAGAGAGGGATGAAGTGAAGGAGAGAGACTGTTATTGAGAAAATAAGGTAGTTAAAGCGACAGTGTTCAACAGGAATCTGTGTGTGGCCTCACCTGGTGTCCACACCACACTAAGTGGCTGCAGAGTACTTTATGCTGAAAAACATGAACGGACACACAAGGACAAACAATATAGCGTAGTTATAGAAAAAATGAATTGTCTTACTATTCTCCATGGTTGGCCCTCTTGCCTATTCTTTGAAGGTGGAAGGAGCCACAGTTATACACCTGAGCCTGCTTACTGCACAACACAATCCATCAATCAGATTGTTACATGAGTGTGTAGGTGTGGGTTATAGGGTGTCTAATTGTTCTACATTTTTTCAATATGGGTGATTTAAAACAGCCTGTTTTGTTTTGGCACAGACATCACACCCTTACCTAAACAGCACCCTCACCTGAGAAGTAGAAATCAAAGGGAGAGAAACTATGAATTGAATAACTGCAGTTGACATAGCTAAGTAAATGGAAGAATACACTTATTGCAATGTGGATGGCTCTTAAAAGAGCCTTTGGTCGTGCATAGTGTAGTCTATGGTGTTGCTAGGGAACAGCAACCTCTTTGAAGAGCCTTTGGTTGTGCATAGTGTAGTCTATGGTGTTGCCAGGGAACAGCACCCTCTTTGAAGAAGTAGGAGGTGAAGATCTCCTGCACACGGATTGCCTCTCTTGCTGCGTTGTTGGACCCCATCCTTGAAACATCCTGCAGAGCAGCAGACTCCTCCTCTGGGACACGGCGGCGAGCTGCAGATCCCCTCCTGGTCCTCGTGTCCATCCTCATGAAGTTACGCAGGACACAGGTAGCCTTCACACACCTGAATTCCTCCAGGAGGCAGTCCCAGATGACCCTGGTCACCCAACCTTGCAGTGCCCTACACGGTAACTGTAGGCAATCGTTTTGAAGGAATCTCCAGTTACAAGGTATCTGTAGGAATATGGAAGACAATGTAATTATTAGACTGTTACATCACCAGGTCATTGTGGATTACTAAAGTATAATATCCCTGATAACAAATCATGATAACATTGGATTGATAGATGCATGGACACACATATGTACATGTGTAGCATGTGACAATAACAGGATCATATCAAGGATGGCATCACAAATGAATACATAAATACCACTTGAAGCTTGATGACGAGTTTATCATTTGAATCAGGTGTGCAGTGCTGAGGCAAAAACAACAATGTGCCTCTGAGTCCCCAGGACTGAGAACCACTGCTCTTCATTGGGACCTCTTCATATGTAGACTGGCTTTCATAGCGCTCTTTATCTGTGTACAGAAAACCTCACAAGAAACACACTTCATTATAGTCAAATTACACCACACTGAATATTATGTTACTATTATCTCCGTCCTCACTTCTAGGGACAGGAACTACACAAAAGTACCTTCCCTATCCAGAATAGCCTCCTCTCTCACTGACAGTTGGGGCTGCTATCCTTTCACCCTCCATGGCTGTTAGCTAGCTACCTACAAATGCATTTGGAGTTTGTTTTTTACAGTGATAAATACATCAAGATAGCTAGTTAATATGAAGTTAGGTAGCTGGTGATATTTCATTCACTTAGCTATCTATCTATATAGTATTTGAAGTTGGTTAGATAACTAGCCAGCCAACTAGCTAGCTCATTTAGCAGCTCATTTGAGTTAGCTTTCTTTCTGTAGCTAGTTAGCGCATAGTACATTGTTGTTTTTTTACATTTTCAATATCTATTTACTTACTTACTTGAATAGGTTCTCCCAGCCATGTGGACAACTGGAAACAGGGCAGCAAAGTTTGTCACCAGAGCGTTTTAGAGGATATTACTATTGAACTATGTACCCATTTAATAACCAGACCTTCATACAAACTTGCTCTGCTGAATTCTTGACGGAGTCACAAAGGGCGGCCTAAGCGGCACACAGCAGTTTACCGCTATTTATCTAGTGTACATTCACCCTCAGTCACCTTGTCTTAGAGAGATTTACATGGTTATCAAAACGTCACACCAGGGTGAGCCTAAACAAAACACAGCCCTGTGGGAAAAATGAATGGTGGAAAAACGATGTGAACCATTTCCCTGTTTGACCTGGGGCCTGTTGCACAAAACTAGGATAAGGGATTAAGCCAGGATATCTTGGTGATCCTGGCTCAATTGATCCGTAATCCGGTTGCACTAAAGATGGATAGGGGGCAGGAGGATATGTTATGGTATAAATTACCATGGAGATTTATTCTGTGGAGCTAGCCTGCTCCAGACCAGGCTAAATTCCAGGATCTATTTAATCTCATCCCTAATGTCAGTCAGCAGTCACCACAAATGGAAACCAATAGTTATTTCACTGCTCACTATACATTGTTATCACATATAACTAGACCCACTGTCATTATTTAAACGTTTGTGATCATTAATTTCAATGATTTTGGATAAAAAATAATTTTTAGATGATGTTGCTATCATTAGAATATTAGGGCCACAGAGGGGAAAAAAACACAAGTAATAATATTGTAACCAGTTGTTTTAAAGGAGGACAGTTGTTAAAATGACAGATGTGGGGCATTTCGTGAAATTGTACTTCAGTATGGTTTCATAAACAAAGACATGCTGATGTGCCAGAATATTAAGTATCACATTGTCATAAGTATCAAAACAATATGTAGTATTTCTGCAGAAAGAACCAGCCTCATAAATTTATGACTTTATCCTTTTTCTTCAGTGTGGCCCTAGTACTCTGTCATATAAACAAATACACATTCCATATGAATATAAAAACACAATGTGTAACATTATGTTCCTTTATTGAATAAGGACAAAACAAAGCAGGTAAACCATCAGCTCCTTTCGAAACTGAAGTCACAGTGACTCTACAAGATGGAAAGCACAGAATCCAAGCATATTATACAAAATGATACATACACATTCAAAGGTCTGTATATAACACACCCTGCATGTCTGCACACTAAAATAAATGCAGGACAAATCCATACACATCAACTGAACAGACAAATGAATGGATGCAGTAGCCTCCCTGCAGCCTTGTATTACACACAGTATACCGCACAATCATAAGAGGCCAAATTCGTAAAAAAACGAACCCAAAAAAAACCAAATTCCTCTGCCACCGCAGGACATATTTAACCAAAATTGAAAGCACACATACTAACTAAAATAATTCAACACATATTGGTCCCTCAGCAGCCGACCACTGTCGTCATCAGGGAAGATTGCCGGATTGTCCCAGTCCATGGCTGGTGGCACTCTGGGGGCCCTCTCCTTCCTCAGGCAGGCCACATTGTGGAGGACAGCACAAGCCACAGTAATATCACATGCCCTAACAGGGCTGACCCTTAATTTGTGAAGGCAGTGAAAGCGTGCCTTCAGGAGGCCAAAGGTCATTTCAACTCTGGCCCTGGTCCTGGCATGGGCATGGTTGTAGTTCTGCTGTGCTTCCTGGGGGTCTGTGAAAGGTGTCAGGAGAAAAGGCTGGCAGCCATACCCCCTGTCTCCCAGCAACACACCAGAGAATTCACCTGTCAACACAAAATCTCATCATTACTACCTCATAAACACAGTGATATTCTTGACACAGCCATGATGGTAATAAATAGGGGTTGTGTGGCTTACCTTGTGATAGGCACTGATAGATTTCAGAGGCCCGAAAGATTCTGGAGTCATGGACTGAGCCAGGCCATTTTGCCACAACATTGCTGATCACACAGTCAGCATTGCAGACCATCTGAAATCATAAGATGAGGAATATTACACCAATCAATGCACATCACTGGCAATGCAGAGTGTTCGTCCATGGACAATATCAAAAAGTTATGTTCACCTGAACATTAATGCTGTGAAAGGATTTCCTATTCACAAAATCGGCCTCATGGGCACCTGAGGGGGCTTTTATCCTTATGTGTGTGCAGTCCACTGCACCAATGACATTGGGGAAACCTGTCACACAAAGTAATGAGTATCCTACTATGTGTTAACAGTTGTCCTGTAATTTGTAGATCCTCTTACCTGCAATCCTATAGAACTCCTCTTTGATGTCACAGAGTCTTCTGTGGCCAGGGAAGGAGATGAAGACATCTGCTAATGCTTTGATAGCCAGACACACACTCCTTATTGTGTGGCAAATTGTGGCCTTGTTCAGCTGTTCTGCATCCCCCACTGAGTACAGGAAGGCTCCACTAGCAAAAAAGCGCAAGGCCACACAAACCATTTGCTCCACACTCAGTGCATGGCTCCGTGCAGTGCGGTGCTTAATCCTGGGACCCAGTAGTCTGCATAGATACCTGATGCCATCTGCAGAAAACCTGTATCTTTCATATAGATGGTCATCAGGGAAGGCCAGTGGGTCCAACCGGTCCCTGAAGACCCTTTCTCGCCTGAAGGCTCTCCTCAGCACAAGTGCTTCTTCATCCACCACATCTCGCACGAATGGGCATGCCATTGTCAGAGCAGAAAGGAACACACAATTTTGGGCCTTCATATAGGCTAGTGGCCACACCTGGTGCTGGGGGGGTGGGCAAAAGAGGGCGATGCCTTATAACGATGACTTGGTTGTACTGATTGCTGGGAAAATAAAAAAAACCTTAGAAAGATGCCACCGTCCTGTGTGCTCACAATAAGAGCTCATATGTCATGGCTCACTTGACTTTACGAGAATATACCTAATTTTTATTTTGAGCTGTGTCATCTTCTTGGAGCTGGGGGAGGAAAGAAAAATAATGATTAATACATTTGTGTTACAGTTAGCATACAGTGTACATTGAAGGCATATCTCACCTCCCTCTCAAGTTTTTTTATTTCAAGGTCCAGTTTCCTAATTGTCCTCTTTTTTATTTCGGACTCCAGTGCAAGATTTTCCATCTTTTTCTTCTTGTACTGAATGTCTATGTCTGCCAGTTCTATTTGGCGCCGGAGGTGGTTGCCATACAACTTTCTGATAGCTTGTGAGCTCTGTGAACACAATACAATTAGCGCAGCTGGAATTTGGCAGGATGTGGTGTCCTTTTATTAATACGCACTATGTTGCCAGGCTGGTTTTCCCACTGTATAGAATCTGGGTCCTGTAAAAGAAATTAGATTTTTTGATTTTGATGAGGACTCCTCACCATTGTAGAGTAAATAGTACTTTCACAGTCTTAACATGATACCTCATGCCTTCTGGAATCCAGAGAGATGGTCTCCTCCTCATCATCGTCTCCATCATGTACTGTTGCTGCTGCACTGGGGCCTTCACCCTATCACATTTAATCGGATTCATATTGAAGCTTGTAGACAAGACATGCCAGGCCTACAGTATGCCTTTGATGGAGTACTCACTGGATCAGCATCGTCTGGTGCTTGTGCTGGTGGCTCTAACAGGAACACAGTGCTGCCAGACACTGCAAGGCAATAGGTAAACCAAAGTCAGACAGTCCAAATTGATTCAATATGAATGTGGTTGTATCCCATGTAGAGATGGAAGGACATACCTTGAATGAAGCGGGTGGCATCTTGGGAGGAACCTATGCTCGTCTCTTTCCCCCCAGGGATCCCCTCTAAGACGGGCCTGCCTTTATTTAGCTCCAAGGCCATGTCCTCTGCTGGGGTAAGGTCAGCCTTTGGTGACCCACCACCCGTGCCTTGTCTGTGGGTATTCTTTTTCACTGCTAAAACAGTACAGGCAATGTGTGAGCAGGCACCTTCTGGGTACAATATATGCTTGTGCTTTGTTAAATATTAGTCAGGGACCATACCATTCTGCAGAATGTTCTTGTATTTGATTTTGACCTGCTGCCATGTCCGTTTTGGCCCGTTCATGTTTAATCTACACACACACACACACACACACACACACACACACACACACACACACACACACACACACACACACACACACACACACACATTTAATGGAGTCACACTGCAAAAAATTACTTGGTATTTTTGTCTTGTTTTCAGTAAAAATATCAAAAAATTTATCATAGCTTTATACAGTGTGATGGAGTTACTTTACACAATTTCACTCATATCTGCAGTGCATTTCAATTAAAAATTTAACCGTTTCATAATTACAGTACAACTGCATTTTTGGAGATGTGAATTAAATATTTTAATTGTAATTGTGATGTTTCAGCGGAGCGGTGACTGTGTAATTGTGCACTACTTACGCATTCAGGCGGTCTGCAATACTTTGCCACGCTTTTTCTCTTTGCTTTATCACTGTGGCGGTGTTGCCTTTCTTCTTAATTATATCTTTTACCTCCTCGTATGCCTCCATGAGGATTTGTGCTTCCGACGGGGAAAAGTACGCGGCTCTAGTTGCCATGGTAAATCAGTTAATCTGTGATCTGTGGCGGGGTCTATTTGAGTGAGCCGTGAGCGCGCACCTATCCAGGATTGGTTTCACCTGGCTTAATGAATCCGTGTCTGCTCATCCTGGCTTGGTTTTTGTGCAACCAATTAAGCCTGGACGCACATGTTTTGGCTTCATTGAGCTCAGCTGAGTCATTTATCCCGGATGTCTTAATTCTACTTTTGTGCAACAGGCCCCTGTAGTTGTTATGGATATTATGACTCTACAGCGCCCCACAGTGGACGGGTTACAATATGTTACATTGATAAAGCAGACTTTATTTAACCTCCATGACATCTTGTTTTTACATGACGTTGTAGATTGCAGCGGTATATAGTATGTATTTAGGATGTTTTCAGCGTGTTTTTAACCGTTTCAGACAATGGATTAGTCGCAATTTGAAATAACAGTACACTAACATTACACTAAGTAAACTCAATTTTGACAGTCCAAAAGAAAACACACATTCTCAGTCAAAAACACAAGTCTTTTTTAGGTACCTTAACCCGGGTAAATCTCTTTCCACTGGGAGCAGTGGTGCATCTTTTTTTCCTGTGTGTGTCCTCTCATGCTGGTTCAGGTTTCCTAACTGGACAAAATTATTTCCACAATGGGAACATTCGAAAGGCTTTTCTCCTGTGTGTGTCCTCTCATGCCTTTCCACGCTCCCTAACCACCTATAACTCTTTCCACACAAGGAGCAGCGGTAAGGCTTCTCTTCTGTGTGTATTCTCTTATGTGTTTTCAGGCTCACTAACTGAGTAAAACTCTTTCCACACAAGGAGCAGTGATGTCGTACTGCTGGTTTGGACGTCTCTGGGTCTGGTTCCCCTGAAGGACTCTTCCTGCTGTCAGAAGGAGAGTCTGGTCTCTCTCCTGTCAAAGACAAACATATTATTTAATTAAACAGACTTGAATGAAACCTCCACATGATCAAACTTCCTATGACGTTTAATCTAGACTAGATCCCTCAATAACCTGAAGTCAGTTTTCACAAGTATTATAAAACCGACTTCAAAATTCAGGTCTCTGTGTGCTTCTTAGGATGTCCAGGCAGGTGATTCACTTCTAACTTAAGTCTTGCAGGTATTTACATGGTTTGACACATCTGCCAGGGGATTCACTTCTAACTTAAGTCTTGCAGGTGTTTACATGGTTTGACACATCTGCCAGGTGATCGAAAAATCAGTACCAGCGTATTATTATTACTTTGTTGTACTTTTACCCCTTTTTCGTGAAATCCAATTGTAACTCCCCTCCGGACTCGGGGGAGAGGCGAAGATCGAGAGCCATGCATCCCCGAAACACGACCCTGCCAAGCCACACTGCACTTCTTGACACACTGCTCGCTTAAAACTTCTTATGGCTGAGATCCCGGTAACGGGATCGATATGACAACAGCCAGTGAAAGTGCATGGCGCCAAATTCAAACAACAGAAATCTCATAATTAAAATTCCTCATACATACATGTATCTCATACCATTTTAAAGGTAATCTTGTTGTTAATCCCACCAAAGTGTCCGATTTCAAATAGGCTTTACAGCGAAAGCACCAAAAACGATTATGTTAGGTCACCGCCGAATCACAGACAAACACAGTCATTTTTACGGCCAAAGACAAGAGTCACAAAAAGCACAAATAGAGATAAAATTAATCACTAACCTTTGATGATCTTCATCAGATTTTTTTTTTTCACCTTTATTTAACCAGGTAGGCTAGTTGAGAACAAGTTCTCATTTGCAACTGCGACCTGGCCAAGATAAAGCATAGCAGTGTGAACAGACAACACAGAGTTACACATGGAGTAAACAATAAACAAGTCAATAACATGGTAGAAAAAAAAGAGAATCTATATACAATGTGTGCAAAAGGCATGAGGTAGGCAATAAATCGAATAATTACAATTTAGCAGATTAACACTGGAGTGATAAATCATCAGATGATCATGTGCAAGAAGAGATACTGGTGTGCAAAAGAGCAGAAAAGTAAATAAATAAAAGCAGTATGGGGGTGAGGTAGGTAAATTGGGTGGGTAGTTTACAGATGGACTATGTACAGCTGCAGCGATCGGTTAGCTGCTCGGATAGCAGATTTTTAAAGTTGTTGAGGGAGATAAAAGTCTCCAACTTCAGAGATTTTTGCAATTCGTTCCAGTCGCAGGCAGCAGAGAACTGGAAGGAAAGGCGTCCAAATGAGGTTTTAGCTTTAGGGATGATCAGTGAGATACACCTGCTGGAGCGCGTGTTGCGGGTGGGTGTAGCCATCGTGACCAGTGAACTGAGATAAGGCGGCACTTTACCTAGCATAGCCTTGTAGATGACCTGGAGCCAGTGGGTCTGACAACGAACATGTAGCGAGGGCCAGCCGACTAGGGCATACAGGTCGCAGTGGTGGGTCGTATAAGGTGCTTTAGTAACAAAACGAATGGCACTGTGATAAACTGCATCCAGTTTGCTGAGCAGAGTATTGGAAGCTATTTTGTAGATGACATCGCCGAAGTCGAGGATCGGTAGGATAGTCAGTTTTACTAGGGTAAGTTTGGCGGCGTGAGTGAAGGAGGCTTTGTTGCGGAATAGAAAGCCGATTCTTGCTTTGATTTTGGATTGGAGATGTTTGATATGAGTCTGGAAGGAGAGTTTGCAGTCTAGCCAGACACCTAGGTACTTATAGATGTCCACATATTCTAGGTCGGAACCGTCCAGGGTGGTGATGCTAGTCGGGCGTGCGGGTGTAGGCAGCGAACGGTTGAAAAGCATGCATTTGGTTTTACTAGCGTTTAAGAGCAGTTGGAGGCCACGGAAGGAGTGTTGTATGGCATTGAAGCTCGTTTGGAGGTTAGATAGCACAGTGTCCAAGGAAGGGCCGGAAGTATATAGAATGGTGTCGTCTGCGTAGAGGTGGATCAGGGAATCGCCCGCAGCAAGAGCAACATCATTGATGTATACAGAGAAAAGAGTCGGCCCGAGAATTGAACCCTGTGGTACCCCCATAGAGACTGCCAGAGGACCGGACAACATGCCCTCCGATTTGACACACTGAACTCTGTCTGCAAAGTAGTTGGTGAACCAGGCAAGGCAGTCATTAGAAAAACCGAGGCTACTGAGTCTGCCGATAAGAATATGGTGATTGACAGAGTCGAAAGCCTTGGCCAGGTCGATGAAGACGGCTGCACAGTAATGTCTTTTATCGATGGCGGTTATGATATCGTTTAGTACCTTGAGCGTGGCTGAGGTGCACCCATGACCGGCTCGGAAACCGGATTGCACAGCGGAGAAGGTACGGTGGGATTCGAGATGGTCAGTGATCTGTTTGTTGACTTGGCTTTCGAAGACCTTAGATAGGCAGGGCAGGATGGATATAGGTCTGTAACAGTTTGGGTCCAGGGTGTCTCCCCCTTTGAAGAGGGGGATGACCGCGGCAGCTTTCCAATCCTTGGGGATCTCAGATGATACGAAGGAGAGGTTGAACAGGCTGGTGATAGGGGGTGCGACAATGGCGGCGGACAGTTTCAGAAATAGGGGGTCCAGATTGTCAAGCCCAGCTGATTTGTATGGGTCCAGGTTTTCCAGCTCTTTCAGAACATCTGCTATCTGGATTTGGGTAAAGGAGAAGCTTGGGAGGCTTGGGCGAGTAGCAGCGGGGGGGGGGCGGGGCTGTTGGCCAAGGTTGGAGTCGCCAGGAGGAAGGCATGGCCAGCCATTGAGAAATGCTTGTTGAAGTCTTCGATTATCACGGATTTATCGGTGGTGACCGTGTTACCTAGCCTCAGTGCAGTGGGCAGCTGGGAGGAGGTGCTCTTGTTCTCCATGGACTTTACAGTATCCCAGAACTTTTTGGAGTTAGAGCTACAGGATGCAAATTTCTGCTTGAAAAAGCTGGCCTTTGCTTTCCTGACTGACTGCGTGTATTGGTTGCTGACTTCCCTGAACAGTTGCATATCACGGGGGCTCTTCGATGCTATTGCAGTTCGCCACAGGATGTTTTTGTGCTGGTCGAGGGCAGTCAGGTCTGGAGTGAACCAAGGGCTATATCTGTTCTTGGTTCTGCATTTTTTGAGCGGAGCATGCTTGTCTAATATGGTGAGGAAGTAACTTTTAAAGAATGACCAGGCATCCTCAACTGACGGGATGAGGTCAATATCCTTCCAGGATACCCGGGCCAGGTCGATTAGAAAGGCCTGCTCGCAGAAGTGTTTCAGGGAGCGTTTGACAGTGATGAGGGGTGGTCGTTTGACCGTGGACCCGTGGCGGATACAGGCAATGAGGCATTGATCGCTGAGATCTTGATTGAAGACAGCAGAGGTGTATTTGGAGGGCAAGTTGGTCAGGATGATGTCTATTAGGGTGCCCATGTTTACGGATTTAGGGTTGTACCTGGTGGGTTCCTTGATGATTTGTGTGATATTGAGGGCATCAAGCTTAGATTGTAGGACTGCCGGGGTGTTAAGCATATCCCAGTTTAGGTCACCTAACAGAACAAACTCTGAAGCTAGATGGGGAGCGATCAATTCACAGATGTTGTCCAGGGCACAGCTGGGAGCTGAGGGGGGTCGGTAGCAGGCGGCAACAGTGAGAGACTTATTTCTGGAGAGATTAATTTTTAAAATTAGAAGTTCGAACTGTTTGGGCATAGACTTGGAAAGTATGACAGAACTTTGCAGGCTATCTCTGCAGTAGATTGCAACTCCTCCCCCTTTGGCAGTTCTATCTTGATGGAAAGTGTTATAGTTGGGTATGGAAATCTCAGAGTTCATATCAAGGATGACATCACAAATGAATACATAAATACCACTTGAAGCTTGATAATGAGTTGATCATTTGAATCAGCTGTGCAGTGCTGAGGCAAAAACAACAATGTGCCCCTCTTTGAGTCCCCAGGACTGAGAACCACTGCTCTTCATTGGGACCTCTTCATATGTAGACTGGCTTTCATAGCGCTCTTTATCTGAGGACAGAAAACCTCACAAGAAACACACTTCATTATAGTCAAATTACACCACACTGAATATTATGTTACTATTATCTCCGTCCTCACTTCTAGGGACAGGAACTACACAAAAGTACCTTCCCTATCCAGAATAGCCTCCTCTCTCACTGACAGTTGGGGCTGCTATCCTTTCACCCTCCTCCATGGCTGTTAGCTAGCTACCTACAAATGCATTTGGAGTTTGTTTTTTACAGTGATAAATAGATAGCTAGCTAATATGAAGTTAAGTAGCTGGTGATTGTTTTATTCACTTAGCTATCTATCTATAAAGTATTTGAAGTTGGTTAGATAGCTAGCTAGCCAACTAGCTAGCTCATTTAGCAGCTCATTTGAGTTAGCCTGCACTGTAGCTAGTTAGCTAATAATACATCGTTGTTTCTTTACATTTCCAAAATCTATTTACTTACTTGAATAGGTTCTCCCAGCCATGTGGACAACTGGAAACAGGGCAGCAAAGTTTGTCACCAGAGCGTTTTAGAGGATATTACTATTGAACTATGTACCCATTTAATAACCAGACCTTCATACAAACTTGCTCTGCTGAATTCTTGACGGAGTCACAACGGCCGGCCTAAGCGGCATCTGCTGACTGGACGCAGGTGAGGAAAATGTACATTTTATTTTCAGACAACAAGTTAACTCTTGGGTATTCTCTAGGGATTCTTGAGACATCCCTACCCTAAACCCTAACCTTAACCCCTAACTTAACCATTTTAAAAGTCAACTTCAACGGGCTACGGACGTCCCAAAGATGTATCGCTACTTGAAAATACATGATCTAAGTGATTGATAGTTAGTATTCATCAGTCATAAAGCCTTATTTACTTTAATAAACTACTAAAATAGTGATTTTGTCAGACAGCAGCTCGACACTTTATTGACTGACTGATCCATTCATCCTTCCATCCCTCCTCAGCCTTCCTCTCCTCTGAAGACCCAGTGAGGGTAGAGCTCAGTCAGAGAGCTGTTGAGGGACTGGTTAGGAAGAACACTTCTACAGCCAGAGAGGTGAGAGGTCACACATGGTTTAGATGGTAAATATTTTTGTCCCCTTAGTGGTTCATCACGTAAGCAAAAGGGAATATGTTCCATCATCTATGTTTATTTACGTTAGTGCAAATTGTATTGGTGTAATTTCTCACCCCTTTTGGCTGTATGAAAGTTTATTTCCCCTCAGGCACACACATTTGTTCTTTGATATTATGAAGGTAATTTGTGTAAAATGTACTTTTCCCCACTCATTCACCCCATCTCTTTACATTGCTTATTTATATTCAGTGGCCTGACTGCATCCAGACTATGTCAAAGGCCCATCCCGGTAGATCTGAACCGAATGCAGCTTGGAGTGATCAAATGAAGAAGTCACATTTAGGTGCCAGGTGTAACTGAGGCCATAGATGCTCCACATCCATTACTTTGAATGTTTTATATAATATGACTAAATGTGTTTCTTTCTGTGTTGCAGGGGCAGTCAAGAAATGGAACGGCAAGGCCACAGAACATGACATAAGCAGAGCTGTGGGAGACCACCTCAAGCCCTTGGTAGAGCCGGGGGTGGTGTTTACCACTCCACCAGCAGAGCTGTGAGAGACCACCTCAAGCCCCCGGCCGGGGGTGGTGTTTAACACTCCACCACGCCTTCAGCAGGCTGCAAAAGTGGGATTGATACTGTTTTTCATACTAAGATGGACCAAGAGTCTGTTGATAGGTCAGTCATTGGGTTCATTTGTTGAAATCAAATCAAGTTTTATTTATACAGTACATTTCAGACATGGATGCAACATAATGGCTTCACAGGAGAAAACAATGAAAATAAACAAAAATATTTGGTACACAACAAACAGAAGATTAACAACTGAAAGACCAATGAGCATTCTAAGGAAATGCCATTGATTAAAACACTAATTGGATGCAATATCCAACCCAAAATATAAGCTTGTTTTTTAGGAGGGGTTCTCAAAGACACTATGGGGGTGTCACTGAAAGTTGACTAGTAACAACAACTGGGACATAAAAGACACCACCCATGAGTCCCACTAAATCTGCCCAAGAAGAGGGAAACAAAGGAAAAACCCACACCAAACTTAAAGACAGGAAGACCCAGTCCCCAATTCTCTAGTACATTTGGGTTGGCACATCTGAACATGAACCCTGATATTCTAAAAGAAGGGCAACAGCGTCAATATAATTATACCCGAAAATTGTCAGTTGATTGCATAAATAATTATGATTACTAAATGTTACATGAATTGGAAATATGAAATATCAAAACCAAATGTTTGTTCATATGTATTGTATGTATAATATATAACATAAAGTAATATGTATAAATCACTGATATCGATTAGGGGGGAAATCAGGATGTACGTGATGTTGAAACGAACAACTAAAAAAACAAATGGAAATGGGAGATATATTTTAACTCACTGGTTAGAGGACAACCTGCAGAAGACAGTCAGCTACATTTGGGAGTGATGCATTTACATTTAGGGGTCTCTAAACAAAGGAACGCAACACTTATTTGTCATCACTCATCGATATCACGTTGAAATCAATTGTGCGAGAGGGAGATGAGGTTGCACGTCCTGTTAAAACTAACAGCTCAATAACCACACGGAATCTAGGAATAATGTGTACATCCCTGGTTAGAGGACAATTTGTAGAAAACAGTTGGCTACATTTAGAAGTGTTGCATTTTGATTCAAGTGGGTCAACAACATGGTGTAACACAGCTCTTTTTGTGTCAGTACTGTTTATGTGATTTAACAAAAAGTGACTCTTTCAATTCAGAGCCTGGATTTTTCCCAAGGCTAATATCATATCATAAAATATCGCTGAAATCAATTGAATTCGGGTTCTACATTGTGAAACTCCTTAAAATACTCATACTACAATGTTAAAACATTCTACATTGTGACATCAAAATACTCATACTACAATGTTAAAACATTCTACATTTGACATCATTAAAATTAATTCATTAATTCATTGATATCACAAAATAACTCATTCATGTATGTATTTTCTGATGTTTGATCAGAGATCTTTTATCAGAGTATCTCTTGTCACACTGATCATAGCTATAAGATTTCTCTCCTGTGTGTGTTCTCTGGTGTAGAGTCAGATTGCCAGATGTAGTAAAACTCTTCCCACATTGATCACAGCTGTAAGGTTTCTCTCCTGTGTGTGTTCTCTGGTGTGATGTCAGCTGGTCAGATCGACCAAAACTCTTCCCACATTGACCACAGCTATAAGGTTTCTCTCCTGTGTGTATTCTCTGGTGTAGAGTCAGAGAGCCAGATGTAGTAAAACTCTTCCCACATTGACCACAGCTATAAGAATTCTCTCCTGTGTGAGTTCTCTGGTGCACTGTCAGATTGCTAGATTGACCAAAACTCTTCCCACATTGATCACAGCTATAAGGTTTCTCTCCTGTGTGTGTTCTCTGGTGTCGAATCAGATGATTTGATGCAGTAAAACTCATTCCACATTGACCACAGCTATAAGGTTTTTCTCCTGTGTGTATTCTCTGGTGTACTGTCAGATGGCTTGATGTAGTAAAACTCTTCCCACATTGATCACAGCTATAAGGTTTCTCTCCTGTGTGTGTTCTCTGGTGTACTGTCAGATGGCTTGATGTAGTAAAACTCTTCCCACATTGATCACAGCTATAAGGTATCTCTCCTGTGTGTACTCGCTGGTGTATTTTAAGTTCTGATGAAGATTTGCAACCTTTCCCACAGTCAGAGCAGCAATGAGATTTCTTCCCTGTGGGTCTCTGCTGGTGTTTCTGGAGGAGTTCTGATGTGGAGAGATTCTTCTCTGCCTCGTCAGCATCATGAGGTTGTTGAGGCTCCCCAGAGGACCCACGATAGTCCCGTCTCTCTCCTGTGTGAACAACAAAATCAGACAGATGATTAAAGGCCCACAACAGCGGTAATCCAATTTGTAAGTCGCTCTGGATAAGAGCGTCTGCTAAATGACTTAAATGTAAATGTAAATGTAAAAGGTGACGCCAACAGCATAGCCATGATGTTGTACAACAATTGATGTCTGTAATGAATGTTAAAATTATTTGACAATTGTCTTAAAAGGAGCAAGAATAGTCATATTTGGTCTTGTTTTCACATTAGTAGTAACATCTAAGATTGTAGAATATAAATAAGTTATTCATGTTGTTGAAACTCTAAGCAGTGTGACAGATGACTTTTGGTCTCCAATACATGCCCCTTTCTGTGTTTAATAAAATTGCGGCACGAAGGAGATGCAAATGCAATTTGGTTGTAGAAACTCCTCCCAGCTTATGAGGAAACCGATAGTTATGGATGTAGTATATCTGCTAATGAGGAAACCACTAGTTATGGCTGTAGTATATCTGGTAATGAGGAAACCACTAGTTATGGATGCAGTATATCTGGTAATGAGGAAACCACTAGTTATGGATGTAGTATATCTGGTAATGAGGAAACCACTAGTTATGGATGTAGTATATCTGGTAATGAGGAAACCACTAGTTATGGATGTAGTATATCTGCTAATGAGGAAACCACTAGTTATGGCTATAGTATATCTGGTAATGAGGAAACCACTAGTTATGGATGCAGTATATCTGGTAATGAGGAAACCACTAGTTATGGATGTAGTATATCTGGTAATGAGGAAACCACTAGTTATGGATGTAGTATATCTGCTAATGAGGAAACCACTAGTTATGGCTGTAGTATATCTGGTAATGAGGAAACCACTAGTTATGGATGCAGTATATCTGGTAATGAGGAAACCACTAGTTATGGATGTAGTATATCTGGTAATGAGGAAACCACTAGTTATGGATGTAGTATATCTGGTAATGAGGAAACCACTAGTTATGGATGTAGTATATCTGCTAATGAGGAAACCACTAGTTATGGCTGTAGTATATCTGGTAATGAGGAAACCACTAGTTATGGATGCAGTATATCTGGTAATGAGGAAACCACTAGTTATGGATGTAGTATATCTGGTAATGAGGAAACCACTAGTTATGGATGTAGTATATCTGGTAATGAGGAAACCACTAGTTATGGATGTAGTATATCTGGTAATGAGGAAACCACTAGTTATGGATGTAGTGTATCTGGTAATGAGGAAACCACTAGTTATGGATGTAGTATATCTGGTAATGAGGAAACCACTAGTTATGGATGTAGTATATTTGCCAGGAGCAAAAATGTCGAGCAAAGATTTTAGTTTTTCACAATGTATTCTAAATGTGAAAGGGGGAAAACTCAGGGGAGTAACCTCCATTTCCAGGTTGCTTATGAGTACATTTCACACTACTTTGGATTATAATTGTAAGGCTCGTTTGAATGTCCTGCTTAATATAATGTTTGTGTCATCATCGCAAATCAACCGCTTTCTATTTAAAAAACACTTCAACCAGTAAAATGCTCTTTGTCTTTTCCATCAACCTGACAATGAGGGTTTGTACACTGTTTGCCAAATTGGCCCATAACTTCACCTAACAACAAATATACCTGTAATGAACGAAGAAGTAGACCTACTGTAGGACCCATAACATTACCTAACAATAACATAGACCTACTGTAGGACCCATAACAATAACAGACCTACTGTAGGACCCATAACTTCACCTAACATAGACCTACTCTAGGACCCATAACATCACCAAACAACAAATAAAGGAAAATAGCTCTGTGTGTTGTACAATAGCCTATCCATCAAGGAACAGTTCTCTACACATTATGAGCAAAGTATCTCTGTGTGCAAACAGACTAACGAGACTCTACAGTAAATCAAGCAAACAATAACATTATAAACAATTTGTTAGGGATGTTGGATCCAACGTGGAGCACGGCATAACTGTCTTTACCAGAGTAATGAATGAAGAAGCACTTTGGTTGTTGTTGCATGTCGTGATGTTTGTCATTTGACTGTCATTCAGAAAATGATTTCCTAGATCAGCTGATGATAGTTGAACATGTGACTAACTAAACAGCTACACTATTAAGATTTATGTGTAATTATTGAAGAATCACATTAATGACAGTATCCATTTAGGTGTTGTCAATAAAGTTAAGATTATTTATTTTATTTTTTTCTTATTTCACCTTTATTTAACCAGGTAGGCCAGTTGAGAACAAGTTCTCATTTACAACTGCGACTTGGCCAAGATAAAGCAAAGCAGTGGGACAAAAACAACACAGATTTACACGTGGGATAAACAAACGTACAGTCAATAACACAATAGAAAAATCTATATACAGTGTGTGCAAATGGAGTTAGGAGGTAAGGCAATAAATAGGCCATAGTAGCAAAGTAACTACAATTTAGCAAATTAACACTGGAGTGATAGATGTGCAGATGATGTGCAAGTAGAAATACTGGTGTGCAAAAGAGCAAAAAAGTAAATAAAAACATGGGGATGAGGTAGGCAGTTGGATGGGCTATTTACAGATGGGCTGTGTACAGCTGCAGCGATCGGTAAGCTGCTCAGATAGCTGATGCTTAAAGTTCGTGAGGGAGATATAAGTCTCCAACTTCAGCGATTTTTGCAATTCGTTCCAGTCATTGGCAGCAGAGAACTGGAAGGAAAGGTGGCCAAAGGAGGTGTTGCTATGCTGATCAGCGAGCTGAGATAATGGGGGACTTTACCTAGCAAAGACTTATAGATGACCTGGAGCCAGTGGGTTTGGCAATGAATATGTAGCGAGGGATAGCTGACAAGAGCATACAGTTCACAGTGGTGGGTGGTATATGGGGCATTGGTGACAAAACGGATGGCACTGTGAAGGACTGCATCCAGTTTGCTGAGTAGAGCGTTGGAGGCTATTTTGTAAATGACATCGCCGAAGTCAAGGATCGGTAGGATAGTCCGTTTTACGAGGGTAGGTTTGGCAGCGTGAGTGAAGGAGGCTTTGTTTGCGAAATAGGAAGCCGGTTCTAGATTTAATTTTGGATTGGAGAAGCTAAATATTAGTCTGGAAGGAGAGATTATAGTTGTCCACATATTCTAAGTCAGAACCGTCCAGAGTAGTGATGCTAGTCGGGCTGGTGTGGGCAGCGATCGGTTGTTGATTGATCGGTTGTTCTTACCGGCTGTTGAGTCGAACGCCTTGGCCAGGTCGATGAAGACGGCTGCACAGTACTGTCTTGTATCGATGGTGGATATGATATCGTTTAGTACCTTGAGCGTGGCTGATGTGACCAGCTCGGAAACCGGGATAGTCAGAACATCAACATGTGAGCGCCTGGGGACACACAGGGCCTGGGGTAACCTCTACATCACCCGAGGAACAGAGGAGTAGGATGATGGTACGGCTAAAGGCTATCAGAACTGGTCGTCTAGTGCGTTGTGAACAGAGAATAAAGGGAGCAGATTTCTGGGCGTGGTAGGATAGATTCAAGACATAATGTACAGACAGGGGTATGGTAGGGTGTGAGAACAGTGGAGGTAAACCTAGGCATTGAGTGATGATAAGAGAGGTTGCATCTCTGGAGGCACCAGTTATGATAGGTGAGATCACCGCATGTGTGGGAGGTGGGACAAAAGAGTTCTCTGAGGCATGACTCGGGGCTCCACAGTAAAATAAAACAATGATAACTAACCTAAACAACAGTATTCAAGGCATAGTTACATTAGAGAGAGACATAAAATGAGACATAAAGCAATCACAGGTGTTGATTGTGAGAGCTAGCTAAGACAACAACGGGTAAGACAACAGTTAATCAGCTAAGACAACAGCAACAGGTAAAATGGCGATGAATGGGCAGAGAGGGTCAGTTAACTACACACAGGGCCGAGTTCGAGGTTGGGGCTGACAGAAACAAAATAAACAAAATGGAGACCCGTGATTAATGAACAGTCCAGCAGGCATCAGCTATGTAGCCAAGTGATTATAGGGTCCAGTGAACAGCAATATATGAACCAGGGAAGCCGTTAGGTAGTCATTACTACGCTAGCCGGGAGATGCGCCTGGCTCGAGGCTAACTGGTGCTAGCTTCCGGACAAGGGCGTTAGCCACTGTAGCCAATCCGGTGCAAAGGTCCAGAACTTACGGCAGGAATCTGGTGATGTAGTGGCTTCTAGTCGTCTTAGTGAAGAGTCTGGGAGGCATCAGCTGTGTAGCCGAGTGATCATAGGGTCCACTGAGAAGGCCGGGAGATGGGCCTGGCTCAAGGCTAGCTTCGGGGCTGGGCCACTCGGTGGCAGCTAGCTAGCTGCGATTATCCGGTGTAATGGTCCAGAGCATACGGCAGGAATACGGTGATGTAGTGGAGAAAAACAGTCCGATATGCTCAGGGTTGATATCGCGCTGTGTAGACTGGCAGGTATTATCCAGGCTAAAAGCGGCTGGTGTCTGAGTTAAAAAGGTAAAGGCTGCTAGCAGTGGCTAACAATGACTAAATATCTAGTAGCTAATTAGCTGGTTAGCTACTGATGGAGGTTCTAGCTATAAGGTCTAAAAAAAAATAGCAGATTCGTATCATAATGGGTGAGGCGGGTTGCCGGAAGGTATGTTTAATTTAAAAAAGATTTAAATATATTGCAATATATACAAAAAAAGCAAAAAAAACAAACCATTTACAACAAACACGTCTTAATGCTACGCCATCTTGGATTACAAGATGACTCTGTTAAAAACCATTGGATTTAGCAAACTCTGAAATGATTTAGTATTTCTGTGCCCATGAAAACTGTTTTCCCAGCATAACATAAGGAGCCACTAAATTATATATAGTTCGAGTGCATTTCAGAATACAAAAAAACTGTCCGACAGCAAGATCCCTTATTTAAGTTGAAGTTCATCATATGACAAGCGTAACGCTATGACTATAACTACTGTTCCCTGAAGGAGGGAAACTAGGTACAACATACTATTAAATCCACATGTTATGACTATAACTACTGTTCCCTGAAGGAGGGAAACTAGGTACAACATACTATTAAATCCACATGTTATGACTATAACTACTGTTCCCTGAAGGAGGGAAACTAGGTACAACATACTATTAAATCCACATGTTATGACTATAACTACTGTTCCCTGAAGGAGGGAAACTAGGTACAACATACTATTAAATCCACATGTTATGACTATAACTACTGTTCCCTGAAGGAGGGAAACTAGGTACAACATACTATGGAGAAATAGATTCATTCCCCATGCAGACCCAAACGGATACTAAATGAAACGACCCCTGGCAGATCACCCAGACCTGACCCCGCAAGATGCGTCAGTTTTGTCAATTTATCCATTGTCTTTTGTTTGAAACACTCCTGTCAGCATTGAGTAAGGACGCACACCTGATTACACATATAGAAGTAGGACTAGTCAACCTGGACTGAGCACAAATGTAGGCCTATAAAATGTGCCTATTTGGGGATGTCTGATAGTATTTCAGATTGTCTTAACGCACCACCACTAATGAGTTGTGGAGCTTCTCAACAAAAAAATTATTCAGCTTCTCCAACTAATTTTTTCTTCACCTCAAACAGCAGGTAAAGAAAGTCTTATTAGAATCCATTACGAATGACAATAGTTGCTCAAAGTATTTGTAAATTATTTCCAGCTCTCGCCCTTTCGATAACCACTCAGCATTAAAGGGAAAAATATAATACTCTGATCCAGTGGAAATGTTATAAAATACCTGATTACTTCTTATCCTTTGCACAAATAGACGACAGCTGTGTCTGTCCAGAACTCACTGGTGCAGGAAACTGAGGGCCCAGAATATTTTATACAATGTTGCAAGTTTTGGAGGACCCAGTTGATAGTTGATAGAATGTTTCAAGTTCGTTGTTGACAGGCCATGTGCAGGCAATGTGATTTATAGGATATTTATTTTTAAATCAGGATATTTTCTACTTGCAGGCTGCAAATGTTTTTGTTTGTTGGTTTCATGTAGGCTATTTTTACATAGTTGGCAATGGCAATAAAAGTTACTTTTAGATTTGTATAATTTTCATTTAGATAGAATGTAGATTAATCACAGATAATGATGTTGAGATAAAGACTATTATAATTATTATTACTATTATAAATTAAATGAAACTGTTCCAGTAAAATGTGAATATGAAAATCCTAACTGGCACCAGATTAGTAGAAATGGTCAGAGAAATTGGCAAGAAATGGAAAAAGTTGCTGACTGCAGGTGTAGTCTATTACCAGAAACCATAGGAGCATAACGACTGCAGGTGTAGTCTATTACCAGAAACTATAGGAGCATAACGACTGCAGGTGTAGCCTATTACCAGAAACTATAGGAGCATAACGACTGCTGGTGTGGTCTATTACCAGAAACTATAGGAGCATAATAACTGCTGGTGTAGCCTATTACCAGAAACTATAGGAGCATAACGACTGCTGGTGTAGCCTATTACCAGAAACTATAGGAGCATAACGACTGCTGGTGTAGCCTATTACCAGAAACTATAGGAGCAGAACGACTGCTGGTGTAATCTATTACCAGAAACTATAGGAGCATAACGACTGCAGGTGTAGCCTATTACCAGAAACTATAGGAGCATAACGACTGCTGGTGTAGCCTATTACCAGAAACTATAGGAGCATAACGACTGCTGGTATAGCCCATTACCAGAAACTATAGGAGCATAACGACTGCTAGTGTAATCTATTACCAGAAACTAAAGGAGCATAACGACTGCTGGTGTAGCCTATTACCAGAAACTATAGGAGCATAACGACTGCTGGTGTAGCCTATTACCAGAAACTATAGGAGCATAACGACTGCTGGTGTAGCCTATTACCAGAAACTATAGGAGCATAACGACTGCTGGTGTAGCCTATTACCAGAAACTATAGGAGCATAACGACTGCAGGTGTAGCCTATTACCAGAAACTATAGGAGCATAACATCAGAATTTACGAAGGCCAGCAGCAGCGGGAGGAGTAGGCTAAAGAAGAAGTTTTTCTGATGGTTAGGCTATCTTGTTTCAGAGGGGTGTCATCAATAGCCCAGAATGACAACAGATAATAAACAGAAATAACTTATTTACATAAGTATTCAGACCCTTTGCTATGAGACTCGAAATTGCTTTCAGGTGCATCTTGTTTCCATTAATCATCCTTGAGATGTATCTACAACTTGTTCAGAGTCCACCTGTGGTAAATTCAATTGATTGGATATGATTTGGAAAGACACACACCTGTCTATATAAGGTCCCACAGTTGACAGTGCATGTCAGAGAAAAAAACAAGCAATGAGGTCGAAGGAATTGTCCGTAGAGCTCCAAGACAGGATTATGTCGAGGCACAGATCTGGGGAAGGGTACCAAAACAATTCTGCAGCATTGAAGGTCCCCAAGAACACAGTTCTCCATCATTTTAAAATGTAATACTCTTCCTAGTCACCTGGCCAAACCGGGCGATTGGGGGAGAAGGGCCTTGGTCAGGGAGGTGACCAAAAACCTGATGGTCACTCTGACAGCGCTCCAGAGTTCCTCTGTGGAGATGGGAGAACTTTTCAGAAGGACAACCATCTCTGCAGCACTCCAACAATCAGGCCTTTATGGTAGAGTGGCCAGACGGAAGCCACTCCTCAGTAAAAAACACATGACAGCCTGCTTGGAGTTTGACAGAAACTATAGGAGCATAACGTCAGAATTCACAAAGGCCAGCAGCAGCGGGAGGAGGAAGAGTTTTTTTCTGATGGTTAGGCTATCTTGATCTCTGGCTCCCGAGTCATTTGTGTGTCTTAATTATTTAATCAAACAGCGTGCTTAAAGCATCAGACCAGTTCAGTACATATAGTTGATTTAATTAAAACACATGGGGTGTGTCTATATATGGAAAAATACACATAACATTTCTACCAATTGGTTGGTAGAAAGAAAAGACTCTTGGTTGACCCAAGATTGTTTTTAGTTGGGGCCCTAGTGCATTCATTAAGTTCAGGCCGCTTCCCTTTTTACACATTTTGTTACGTTACTTATTATAAATTAGATTTTTTTTAAAGAATTAAATGAAAATGTTAAAATGTTTTAGAAATGCTTGAGACTCAAATAAATCGATTAATCATGGTTTCCGGATATACAGAGTTTGTTTACATTTAATTATAAACATTGGAGTAAAAAAAGCTCATAGTTTGGGTTCTGATGGGGTACAACAGTTGAACTAAGCTCATGAGGCATTTATAAGTGAATTCTTCAAGAAACAATGGGTACATATCATTAATGTATAAGTCCCAAAATGGATGTAACAACTACTGATTGCCCCTTTAAGACTACATATTGGGCTAATCTAATAGGAGATATTGAGGACTACAGTATTTCAGGCATTGTCATTGGATGCATTTGATGAATTGTTAACGTTTTGTTGATGGTCCACTCTTGATGTTCTACACGTTACAGTGTAGCTTCAGCCATTTCTACAGAACAACATTAAAGTGTAGAACCCCTTTACTGCATATTGGTTCAACGACTGCAGAGACGGTACTTACTGGTGTTAAACAGATCTCCAACCTCGTCTTCTTCCTCCAATGTGACAGTAATCTCCCCCTCCTCCTCTTTCACACCAAAAACTGCGTCCTCCTCTTTCACATCCTTCTCCTCTTCTTTTACTGTAACATCCTCCTCCTCTTTCACTCTGAACGCGTCTTCTTCTTCTTTCATCGTAACGTCTTTCTCTTCTTCCTTCACGGTAACATCCTCACCATCTACTTGATTTTGTATTGCAACATATTTCTCTTCCTCTTTAACGAGAACTTCTTTCTCCGTCCAGCAGACCTCCTCATCTTTATCAGGAGGAGAGTAACTTAGTGAACTCATGGTCGGAAATGTTAGCTAGCTAGCATTAGCGACTAGCCTAGTTCAAAGCTAACTTAGCAAACAAGCTAGCTGACAAATAACGTAAATATATAATTAAATGGGCCAACAAGTACATAAGACAGAAGTGTGTTTAATACACAGCGACTAATATACACCAAAACAGTGTAAAGCGGGTGAATGTTGTAGCTATGTTTGCTCGAAAGCTACCGAGGTGTCTGACTAGCTGTTGTTGTTGAAGAAGCGTCCCGTCCACTAGATTATACGTCACACTGGCAGCATCGCCTGAACCTGAAAGACGCACATCGCCATCTGCTGACTGGAGTGGGAAACGCAGTTGAGGAACCAAAAGTTTATTTTTCATTTATTTCATAAAAGTTTAATATTATATTAAGTCGTTCAAAGAGAAGCATGTGTTGATTGATTCGTGTTTAATGAGTGAGAGTTTAAAACAAACGTTACACCCACTACATATTTGCATTGAACTATACTTCTGACATGGATCATTTTGACCCCAGAGGCATATCTTTGATCATAGCCAAAATGTGGTTTATTCAATTCTTCCATTTTTTAATGACTTTGTCAGTCAACTTGTTCTTAATGAATCTAAATCATGGTTTAGTGTTTCTGTATCAATATGGACTTCTAACAAATTCAAATCCTTTGGAGTCATTTTGACCCCTGCCAAAAGCTCTTTGGGTAAATAGGACATTTATTGAAAATCAATATCGAATCACATTTTATTGGTCACATACACGTGTTTAGCAGATGTTATTGGGGGTGTAGTGAAATGCTTGTGGTTCTAGCTCCGACAGTGCAGTAATATCTAACAATTTCACAACCCAATACACACAAATCTAAGTATTTGAATCTAGGTTTCTCTGTAGACATGATCCATCCCGCCAGAGGGTGGAGGGGCACCTGTATCAGTGGTTTTGACCAGATAGACACCTGCAGACACACAGTATAGTGCCTCCCATCTACTCTCCTAAGATTGGACTTTTCTATACCACGTATCACGTGACTGTGTACAAAACTGCCAATGGTAGAAAACTCTGCCAGCTGTATACAGTGCATTCGTTAAGTATTCAGAAAACTCTGCCAGTGGTAGAAAACTCTGCCAGAGGTAGAAAACTCTGCCAGAGATAGAAAACTCTGCCAGCGGTAGAAAACTCTGCCAGCGGTAGAAAACTCTGCCAGAGGTAGAAAACTCTGCCAGAGATAGAAAACTCTGCCAGTGGTAGAAAACTCTGCCAGAGGTAGAAAACTCTGCCAGAGATAGAAAACTCTGCCAGTGGTAGAAAACTCTGCCAGTGGTAGAAAACTCTGCCAGAGGTAGAAAACTCTGCCAGAGATAGAAAACTCTGCCAGTGGTAGAAAACTCTGCCAGTGGTAGAAAACTCTGCCAGAGGTAGAAAACTCTGCCAGAGATAGAAAACTCTGCCAGTGGTAGAAAACTCTGCCAGCGGTAGAAAACTCTGCCAGCGGTAGAAAACTCTGCCAGCGGTAGAAAACTCTGCCAGAGGTAGAAAACTCTGCCAGTGGTAGAAAACTCTGCCAGAGGTAGAAAACTCTGCCAGTGGTAGAAAACTCTGCCAGTGGTAGAAAACTCTGCCAGCGGTAGAAAACTCTGCCAGCGGTAGAAAACTCTGCCAGAGATAGAAAACTCTGCCAGCGGTAGAAAACTCTGCCAGTGGTAGAAAACTCTGCCAGAGGTAGAAAACTCTGCACTCTGCCAGAGGTAGAAAACTCTGCCAGTGGTAGAAAACTCTGCCAGAGGTAGAAAACTCTGCCAGAGGTAGAAAACTCTGCCAGCGGTAGAAAACTCTGCCAGCGGTAGAAAACTCTGCCAGCGGTAGAAAACTCTGCCAGCGGTAGAAAACTCTGCCAGCGGTAGAAAACTCTGCCAGTGGTAGAAAACTCTGCCAGTGGTAGAAAACTCTGCACTCTGCCAGAGGTAGAAAACTCTGCCAGTGGTAGAAAACTCTGCACTCTGCCAGAGGTAGAAAACTCTGCCAGTGGTAGAAAACTCTGCCAGCGGTAGAAAACTCTGCCAGAGGTAGAAAACTCTGCCAGAGGTAGAAAACTCTGCCAGAGGTAGAAAACTCTGCCAGCGGTAGAAAACTCTGCCAGAGGTAGAAAACTCTGCCAGAGGTAGAAAACTCCGCCAGTGGTAGAAAACTCTCCCAGAGGTAGAAAACTCTGCCAGTGGTAGAAAACTCTGCCAGAGGTAGAAAACTCCGCCAGTGGTATACAGTGCATTCGTTAAGTATTCAGACCCCTTCACTTTTTCCACATTTAGTTACTTTACAGCCTTATTCTAAAATTGAATATTTTTCCCCTCATCAATCTACACACAATACCCCATAATGACATCACAATACCACATAATGACAAACCAAAAACAGGTTTGTAAACATTTTTGCAAATGAATTTACTTAAGTATTCAGACCCTTTGCTATGAGACTCGAAATGGAGCTCAGATGCATCCTGATTCCATTGATCACCCTTGAGATGTTTCTCCAGCGTGAATGAAGTCCACTTGTTGTAAATTCAATTGATTAGACATGATTTGGAGAGGCACACACCTGTCTATATAAAGTCCCACAGTTTACAGTGCATGTGTCGTGGTAATTTCCTGTATTACTCAATGAAGAGAGAGAGAGCCAACCACACACAAGTCAGAGTTAAATTATATATTCCATCTTTATTATATATACAAGCTTCACCAAAGCCCTTTTTTGACTCTCAGATCAATTCAGTGTCTATAAATGAATTCTCTGAGAGTGCTTACAAAACAATTCTTAGTTTCATTTATAGCCAAGATACACCCCTCTCAACTTACAAAGAATCCTTTACCCGAAAGAGGAGTATCCTATCGCTAGACAGCATCAGCTATAAATCATCGTTCAGTTTGATCTCCCAAGACAAGGTTTAAATCTCATGCTTGATACTTCACTGTCTACCAAAACATCACCTCATCCAATGGCATATATCAATTGTCATTTCTAGATACTCCCAAACCTGGACAAACTCAAAATCAGACAGTGAGCCTCTTAGGTCAAATACTAGGTCAAGATAAGGGCAACCTCAGAGGGGAAATACAATGGTTCCAAACACTGCCAAACTCCTTCTCCCTATGAGAAAAGTAGGGAGTGACTGGCGTACAGACATTGTATGAGATAACTAACTGGTTCCCCAATTAATAACTCCATCCCGTCACAAGGTTTAGGAATAGTTACAGACACGTTCCCATAAGAAAACAACGTTCCCATCAGAAAACAACTGTCCTCCTCCCCTTCTGATATTCTACTTAGCACCACATGGTTTAACAGATACATTGACTTATGAAGACAAGCCTGACCTCTCCCCTCTCTGGCCCCAAGTTACTAATCCCCAGCTCAGAAGATTCTAATGACAAGTATCTCACAAGCATATGATGAAAATAACATCTTATCTATCTATGTTACCTAGCTAAATCTGATTCTGCCACGACACACGTCAGAGCAAAAACCAAGCCATGAGGTCAAAGGAATTGTCCGTAGAGCTCTGAGACAAGAATGTGTTGAGGCACAGATCTGGAGAAAAGGTACCAAAAAATGTATGCAGCATTGAAGGTCCCCAAGAACACAGTGTCCGCCCTCATTCTTAAATGGAATAAGTTAGGAACCACCATTACTCTTCCTAGAGCTGGCCGCCCGGCCAAACGGAGAAATCGGGGGAGAAGGGCCTTGGTCAAGGAGGTGACCAAAAACTCGATGGTCACTCTGACAGAGCTCCAGAGTTCCTCTGTGGAGATGGGAGAACCTTCCAGAAGGACAATCATCTCTGCAGCACTCCAACAAATCAGGCCTTTATGGTAGAGACCAGACGGAAGCTACTCCTCAGTAAAAGGCACATGACAGCCCGCTTGGAGTTTGCCAAAAGGCACCTAAAGGACTCTAACCATGAGAGACAAGATTCTCTGGTCTGATTAAACCAACTCTTTGGCCTGAATGTCATGTGTCATGTCTGGAGAAAATCGGTACCATCCCGGTGAAGCGGTGGTCATGGCAACATCATGCTGTGGAGATGTTTTTCAGCAGCAGTGCAAATTGTCCGCTGGTTTTGGTGTAATTTCTCACCCATTTTGTCAGTAGGAAAGTTAATTTCCCCTCAGGCACACACATTAGTTGATTGGTATTATGAAGGTCATTTGTATAGAATGTACTTTTCCCCACTCATTCACCCCATCTCTTTACATTGCTTATTTATATGTGGTGACCTGACTGCATCCAGACTGTCAAAGGCCCATCCTGGTAGATCTGAACCTAATTCAGCTTGGAGTGATCAGATAACAGAAGTCACATTTAGGTGCCAGGTGTAACTGAGTCCATAGATGCTCCATATCCATTACTTTGAGTGTTTTATATAATATGACTAAATATGTTTCTTTCTGTGTTGCATGGGCAGTCAAGAAATGGAACGACAAGGCCACAGTTCGAACGTGACATAAGCAGAGCTGTGGGAGACCACCTCAAGCCCCTGGTAGAGCCGCGGGCGGTGTTTACCACTCCACCACGCCTTCAGCAGGCTGGAACAATGGGATTGCTACTGTTTTTCATACTAAGATGGAGGGTGTGTTGATTGATCAGTCATTGGGTTCATTTGTTGAAATCAAATCAAGCTTTATTTATACAGCACATTTCAGACATGGATGCAACACAATGGCTTCACAGGAGAAAACAATGAAAACAACCAGAAATATTTAGTACACAAAAATAACAGGATAAAAAAACAGAAGATTAACAACTGAAAGACTAATGAGCATTCTAAGGAAATGCCATTGATTAAAACACTAATTGGATGAAATATCCAACCTAAAATATAAGCTTGTTTTTTAGGAGGGGTTCTCAAAGACATTATGGGGGTGTCCACTGAACGTTGACTAGTAACAACAACTGGGACCTAAAAGACACCCACCATGAGACCCACTAAATCTGCCCAAGAAGAGGCAAACAAAAGAAAAACCCACACCAAACTTAAAGACAGGAAGCAAACCAAAAAGGTGGAGCAACTAAAGGTGTTGACTCTCCACATCTATCAAGACAACTGGATCACTGGGCCAGACACTCTTAAATAGAACCTGGACCAGCTCAGGTGAAATACCTTCCCACTACCGAGATGGACAAGCCAGCACAGGTGTAACACATACTGACTAACGAGGTGACACCAATCAGTGCGTCCTACGTGCTGACGAGCTATACGTGCTGAAGACCAACCTCAAAACATAAATGGAAAAACCAAAGACTAACTAACACCTTAAGAGTTTGCTCACCAACAACAGAAAACAACTTCCATTTCAAAATATAATCAACTACAATGCTTCACCGTCACCAATATAAACATGGTGTCTGTCTACTGGCAAACAACAATTAAAAACAAGATTTATTTTTTATTATTCCCACAAAGATTTTTCTTTCTATAGCTTCTAGAACTCTTGTCTTCCTAAAACTCACTCACTTCTAGAACTCTCGTCTTCCTAAAACTCACTAGCTTCGAGAACTCTCGTCCCCTTGGAACGAGCCCAAACAAAACTCATCTCCAATACGGAAAAAGGTGCAGTAAAAATAAACTGTGATCCATGGCAATGCACTGGCTAAATGTAAAACACAAAACATTTTGCCTGCCCCCCTTGAGACAATCAGCAACCAGGTTGTTCTCACCACGGACATGTCTAATTTCAAAAGGAAACTCCTGCAATATCCCTAGTAACTTTACACCTCACTGCAGAGCTTCTCTCAGTTTTCAGGGTTCACTAGATAGGCATGTTGTTGGATCGGGGCCCAGTCCCCAATGTCATGCTCTAGTACATTTGGGTTGGTACATGAGAGAATTAACCCTGATATTCTAAAAACAGGGCAGCAATGTCAATATAATTGTACCCAAAAGTTGTCAGTTGGTTGCATGAATAAATATCATATAATTACTAAATGTTACATGAAATGTAAATATGAAATATTTGACTGCATAGTCGGCTTTTCAATTACATTTTGCTAAGTGGGATAGCCCAATGTCAAAACACAATTAGAAAGTATCCAAATCAATAACCAATATGCAGAAACAGTTTGGGATAAATTGAAAACCTAACATGTGGTATATACACAAACATCTGCCACGATAATTGTATTTTTTAAAACAAGCTCCTTATAAACTGCACAAGCACCAAAAACGCTGTTGTTTTGACAAATAGCAATAAATCACTGATATCGATTAAGGGGGAAATTAGGTTGGTCGTGCTGTTGAAACTAACACAACTAAAAAACATGGAAATGGGAGATATCTTTTAGCTCACTGGTTAGAGGACAACCTGCAGAAGACAGTCAGCTACATTCTATCATCACTCAACGATATCATGTTAAAATCAATTGTGCCAAGAAGAGGGAGATGAGGTTGCACGTCCTGTTAAAACTAACAGCTCAAAAATCACACAGAATCTGGGAGTAATGTGTACATCCCTGGTTAGAGAACAACTTGTAGAAAACAGCTAGCTACATTTTGAAGTGTTGCATTTTGATTCAAGTGGGTCACCAACATGGTAAGTGTAACACAGCTCTTTTTGTGTTAGTCCCTTTTTGTTAAATCACATAAATACTACTCTTCCAATTCAGAGCCTGGATTTTCCCCCTGAGGCTAATATCCATATCATGTTGAAATCAATAGAACAGGGGACAAACATTTAGGGTTCTACATTGAGACATTAAAATACTCCTACTACAATGTTTAAACATTCTACATTGTGACATCATTAAAATACTCCTACTAAAATGTTAAAAGAGAACATTGAGAGAACATCTACATTGTGACATTAATTCATTGATATCATGAAACAACTCCATGTATTTTCTGATGTTTGATCAGATATCTTTTATCAGTGTATCTCTTCCCACATTGATCACAGCTATGAGGTTTCTCTCCCGTGTGTATTCTCTGGTGTACAGTCAGATGGCCAGATTGAATAAAACTCTTCCCACATTGACCACAGGTATAAGTTCTCTCTCCTGTGTGTGTTCTCTGGTGTCGAGTCAGATGGTTAGATGTAGAAAAACACTTCCCACATTGATCACAGCTGTAAGGTTTCTCTCCTGTGTGTGTTCTCTGGTGTACAGTCAGATAGCCAGATTGAATAAAACTCTTCCCACATTGATCACAGCTACATGGTTTCTCTCCTGTGTGGGTTCTCTGGTGTTGAGTCAGATGGTTAGATGTAGTAAAACACTTCCCACATTGACCACAGCTATAAGGTTTCTCTCCTGTGTGTGTTCTCTGGTGTAGAGTCAAAGAGCCAGATGTAGTAAAACTCTTCCCACATTGACCACAGCTATAAGATTTCTCTCCTGTGTGTATTCTCTGGTGTAGAGTCAAAGAGCCAGATGTAGTAAAACTCTTCCCACATTGAACACAGCTATAAGATTTCTCTCCTGTGTGTGTTCTCTGGTGCACTGTCAGATCTCCAGATCGACTAAAACTCTTCCCACATTGATCACAGCTATAAGGTTTCTCTCCTGTGTGTATTCTCAGATGTTGAGTCAAATGGCAAGATTGCCTAAAACTCTTCCCGCATTGACCACAACTATAAGGTTTCTCTCCTGTGTGTATTCTCTGGTGCACTGTCAGATCTCCAGATTGACTAAAACTCTTCCCACATTGACCACAACTATAAACCTTCTCTCCTGTGTGTGTTCTCTGATGAATTTTAATGCCTGATGAGGTGAATCTCTTCCCACAGTCAGAGCAGCAGTGAGTTCTCTTCCCTGTGGATCTCTGCAGGTGTTTATTGAGGAGTTCTGATCTGGAGAGACTCTTCTCTGCCTTTTTAGCATCATGAGGTTGTTGAGGCTCCCCAGAGGATCCAGGACAGTCACGCCTCTCTCCTGTGTGAATGACAAAGTCATACAGATGGTTAAAGGCCCACAACAGCATAAATCCACTGTAAAAGGTGATGCCAACAGCGTAGCCATGATGTTGTACAACAATTGACGTCTGTAATGAATGTAATGATTTGACATTTGTCTTAAAAGGAGCAAGAATAGTCATATATTGTCTGGTTTTCACATTAGTAGTAACATCTAAGATTGTAGACTAGAAATAAGTTATTCAAGTTGTTGAAACTCTAAGCAGTGTGCCAGATGACTTTTGGTCTCCAATATAGGCCCCTTTCCGTGTTGCTAAAATTGCGGCACGAGGGCGATGCAAATGCAATTTGATTGTAGAAACTCCTCCCTACTAATGAGGAAACCACTAGTTATGGATGTAGTATATCTGGTAATGAGGAAACCGATAGTAATGGATGTAGTATATCTGCCTGGAGCAAAAATGGTGAGCAAAGATTTTAGTTTTTCACAATGTATTCTCAATGTGAATGGGGGAAAACTCAGGGGAGTAACCTCCATTTCCAGGTTGATTATGAGTACATTTCACACTACTTTGGATTATAATTGTAAGGCTCGTTTGAATGTCCTGCTTAATATTAATACTCTTTCTTACAAGATGGCATCTCATATGTATATACTATATTCTATCCTATTCTACTGTATCTTAGTCTATGTATTACTCATCTCATATGTATATACTATATTCTATCCTATTCTACTGTATCTTAGTCAATGTCAAAAAAAATTCTTCCCAAGATGGCATAGCAGTTCAGAAGTCATTTTGTCCTAGTATTGTCGTGTCCTGTATATATATATATATATATATATATATATTTACACCTTTCTTCGCATATCTTTTATATATTTTATTACAACTCAACTACAAAAAGCTTTCCTGCAACCCGCCTCACCAATTACACAAAAAAAAGTATTATTTACCTCAAATCTGAAAATCCACAATAGAAGCTAGCCAGAAGCTAACCAGAAGCTAGCCAGAAACTAGCCAGAAGCTAACCAGAAACTAGCCAGAAGCTAACCTGAAGCTACCCAGAAGTTAGCCGGTTTACTGTCTAACGTTAGTATTTCAGCTACCAACGTTTTGTGGTCATCGGCTATTCCTTTAGCTCGATAATCTATCGGCACTTTTGTACAACGCGACTCAGACCAGAACATACCGGACCGATTTTCTCAATATCCCCGGATTTCAACCGCAAGCTCTGGACATTTACACCTTGATTTCGCAGCTAGCTAGCTGCAAACCCTGTGACTATTGGCTTACGTCGATCCCGGAGCAAACTTAAATTATTCCGGAGCTAGCCAGCTGAAGAGTTCCATCAGCCATTCCCGGGCTACAATCACCTATCCGGACCCCTTTTTTTTTACTACAAATGCGGAGCCCCACCAGGCCTTCACGACTGACTACTGACGTTATCTGCCCGAGGGAGTTATCCAACTGGCACCTCCATCGCAACGTTACCTGAACGCTCATCTGGGTCCCGCTAATTGTTAGCTGTCTTATCGGCTGCTATCTGAATAAGTATATCGGACAATTTTTCTTGGGTGACTATATCTATTTTGCCAATCGGATTGATCCCCTCTACCACACGGAACCCCACTAATCTACCGACGGAAACGCACGAGGTGACTAAAAATAGACCTCCATCCTATGCTATCTTGCTACCGATAGCCAGCTACCCGGCCAGCTGTCTGGATCGCCGTGACCCCAACCAACCTCTACTCACTGGACCCTTATGATCACTCGATTAAGCATGCCTCTCCTTAATGTAAATATGCCTTGTCCATTGCTGTTCTGGTTAGTGTTTATTGGCTTATTTCACTGTAGAGCCTCTAGCCCTGCTCACTATACCATATCCAACCTTTCAGTTCCACCACCCACATATGCGATGACATCACCTGGTTTCAATGATGTTTCTAGAGACAATATCTCTCTCATCATCACTCAATACCTAGGTTTACCTCCACTGTATTCACATCCTACCATACCTTTGTCTGTACATTATTCCTTGAAGCTATTTTATCGCCCCCAGAAACTTCCTTTTACTCTCTGTTCTAGACGACCAATTCTCATAGCTTTTAACCGTACCCTTATCCTACTCCTCCTCTGTTCCTCTGGTGATGTAGAGGTGAACCCAGGCCCTGCAGTACCTAGCTCCACTCCTATTCCCCAGGCGCTCTCTTTTGATGACTTCTGTAACCGTAATAGCCTTGGTTTCATGCATGTTAACATTAGAAGCCTCCTCCCTAAGTTTGTTTTGTTCACTGCTTTAGCACACTCTGCCAACCCGGATGTTTTAGCCGTGTCTGAATCCTGGCTTAGGAAGACCACCAAAAATTCAGACATTTTCATCCCTAACTACAAGATTTTCAGACAAGATAGAACGGCCAAAGGGGGCGGTGTTGCAATCTACTGCAAAGATTGCCTGCAGAGTTCTGTTTTACTATCCAGGTCTGTTCCCAAACAATTTGAACTTCTACTTTTAAAAATCCACCTCTCTAAAAACAAGTCTCTCACCGTTGCCGCCTGCTATAGACCACCCTCTGCCCCCAGCTGTGCTCTGGACACCATATGTGAACTGTATGCCCCCCATCTATCTTCAGAGCTCGTGCTGCTAGGCGACCTAAATTGGAACATGCTTAACACCCCAGCCATCCTACAATCTAAGCTTGATGCCCTCAATCTCACACAAATTATCAATGAACCTACCAGGTACCACCCCAATTCCGTAAACACGGGTACCCTCATAGATATCATCCTAACCAACTTGCCCTCTAAATACACCTCTGCTGTTTTCAACCAAGATCTCAGCGATCACTGCCTCATTGCCTGCATCCGTAATGGGGCAGCGGTCAAACGACCTCCACTCATCACTGTCAAACGCTCCCTGAAACACTTCAGCGAGCAGGCCTTTCTAATCGACCTGGCCGAGGTATCCTGGAAGGATATTGACCTCATCCCATCAGTAGAGGATGCCTGGTCATTCTTTAAAAAGCCAAGAAAAGCCAAGGCTAGCTTTTTCAAGCAGAAATTTGCTTCCTGCAACACAAACTCAAAAAAGTTCTGGGACACTGTAAAGTCCATGGAGAATAAGAACAAGCTCTTCAACCGATCGTTGCCTGCACCTGCCCGCCTGTCCAACATCACTACTCTGGGCGGCTCTGACTTAGAATATGTGGACAACTACAAATACCTGTTATAGACTGTTATAGACCACCCTCAGCTCCCAGCTGTGCCCTGGACACCATATGTGAATTGATTGCCCCCCCCCCCCCCCCCATCTATCAGAACTGGTCGTCTAGTACGTTGGGAACAGAATAAAAAGGATTTCTAGGCGTGGTAGGATAGATTCAAGGCATAATGTACAGACAGGGGTATGGTAGGGTGTGAGAACAGTGGAGGTAAACCTAGGCATTGAGTGACGATAAGAGAGGTTGCATCTCTGGAGGCACTAGTTATGCTAGGTGAGGTCACCGCATGTGTGGGAGGTGGGACAAAAGAGTTCTCTGAGGCATGTTGAGTGGGACTAGAACATGAAAACGGTTTTCCCAGCGTAACATAAGGAGCCACTAAATGATAAGTGGGTGGAGTGCATTTCAGAATACAAAAAAATTGTCCGACAGCAATATCCCGTATTTAAGTTGAAGTTCATCATATGACAAGCGTAACGTTATGACTATAACTACTGTTCCCTGAAGGAGGGAAATTAGGTACAACATACGATCAAATCCACGCCTTGCTGGAAGCCCCACCACCCACAGGTGATGAGAGGCTTGGATTTATTCTGCTCTTTAATACCGTACTTCACCGACACAGGAAAGGGCGGGGACAAACAGGTGTTGTACCTCATTTCCCTCCTTCAGGGAAGTGCAATTATAATCAAAATTACACTTCCTTTCAGTCACTCAACTTCGGTACAACATACTATGGGGAAATACAATCATTCCCCATGCCGACCCAAACGGATACTAAATGAAACAGCCCCCTGCAGACCACCCAGACTTGACCCTACAAGATGCGTCAGTTTTGTCAATTTATTAATTGTCTTTTGTTTGAAATAGTCTATCTATCTGTAGACTATTAGTCTACTACTGAAAACTTAAGTAGCAGAACGGCAGAATTTACGAAGTCCAGCAGCGGAGGGGCGGCTCCCTCTGGTCGGGTTATAGTGACGACCGGCTCCCTCTGGTCGGGTTATGTTGACGAGCGGCTCCCTCCGGTCAGGTTATGTTGACGACCGGCTCCCTCCGGTCGGGTGGTGTTGACGAGCGGCTCCCTCTGGTCGGGTGGTGTTGACGACCGGCTCCCTCTGGTCGGGTTATGTTGACGACCGGCTCCCTCTGGTCGGGTTATGTTGACGACCGGCTCCCTCTGGTCGGGTTGTGTTGACGAGCGGCTCCCTCTGGTCAGGTTATGTTGACGACCGGCTCCCTCTGGTCAGGTTATGTTGACGAGCGGCTCCCTCTGGTCAGGTTATGTTGACGAGCGGCTCCCTCTGGTAGGGTTATGTTGACGAGCGGCTCCCTCTGGTCAGGTTATGTTGACGACCGGCTCCCTCTAGTTATGACTCCGAGTCATTTGTGTGTCTTAATTATTTAATCAAACAGCGTGCTTAAAGCATCAGACAAGTTCAGTACATATAGATTTTATAAAAACACATGGGGCGATTGGTAGAAAGAACAGATGACTCTTAGTTGACCAAGATGTATTTTAGTTGGGGACAGCACTAGAACATGATTTTGGGGCTCCCGAGTGGCGCAGCGGACACTGCATCTCAGTGCTTGAGGCGCCACTACAGACACCCTGGATCAAATCCAGGCTGTATTACAACCGGCCGTGATTGGGAGTCCCATAGGGCGGCGCACAATTGGCCCAGCACCGTCCAGTGTAGGCAGTCATTGTAAATAAGAATTTGTTCTTAACTGACTTGCCTAGTTAAATAAAGGTTACATTTAAATAAATAAGTAAATAGTGTTTCATGACAAACCGTTTTTTACAAATCTGTCAAGGCACCAACTTTGAGAAGGGTTTAAAACAAAGGTTTCAAACCAATTCATGAATGCAATTGCATCTAGGTATGTCTTGCCATTAATGTAAAGGCATGAAAAAAAATTGGCTGAATATTATACAATGACTTATCAACAGCTCTAATAATTAGCCTCCACAGGAAATCTACACTGGCAATTCTAGAATATACGATATAGCCTAGAAACCTGGTTAAACTATCACTATGACATCATGGATGAATTCTAGAATATAATTTATAGCCTAGAAACCTGGTTAAACTATCAATATGACATCATGGATGAATTCTAGAATATACTATATATCCTAGATACCTGGTTAAACTATCATTATGACATCATGGATGGCCAGTCCTTGTATTCATAGTGTAGTGAATTCAGGGGGAAGCCCTGAGCTGAACTCAAACCTGGGTCTAGTGACCGTCAAGCCAACACCTTATAACTGTTACGCCAAGATGTCTGAACTTCTTGACGAGATCGCTAGGTGTTGGGTTACGGTTGCTACAATAGCTTTCTCAATGAATTTGAGAGTGGTTACATTTCTCCAGCCTCCATCCCTCAGCTGTTTACCAAACCAAGTCTCTTGGCAGCCATTTTGTTGCTGTTTAAATACTAGGTTGTCCCTTTAAAAAAGCCACACATCAATCAACCAATCTGAAGTTGAAACAATAACAAAGCAGTCATTCCACCACTGTTTTGGTAATAAGATGATGATGGGCCTGGAGACATTTAACTACTCTCAAATTCATAGACAGACCTATGGATGCAAGGACTGACCATCCATGATATCAACATTATAGTTTTAACAATGTTGAGGCTGTTGATTTACATTGTTTCTAAACATTGGAGTAAAAAAAGCTTATTTTGGGTTCTGATGGGGTACAACAGTTGAACTAAGCTCATGAGGCATGTGTTATATTCTCCAAGAATCAATGGCTATTACAGATTTCCCTTTTAACACCAAACATCAGTTAAACAACTGCAGAGTTTGTACCTCTGTTTTTAAGACAGTACTTACCAGTGGTAATCACGGCCCGGTTTCTCAAAACCATCTTATGGCTAAGTTCATCTTTAGAACCACTGGATGCCTTAAATTGCGTTTGGGAAATCGGGCCCAGATATCCAGTTTCTTCCTCCTCTTCTTCCGATGAGACCGTAAACTCCCCATCCTCCGCTTTCACTTCAAAAACTGAATCCTCCTCATCTTTTACTGTAACACCCTCCTCCTCTTTCACTCTGAACGCCTCTTCTTTCACTGTAACGTCTTCCTCTTCTTTCACCGAAACGTCTTTATCTTCTTCTTTCAGGGTAACAACCTCACCCTCTACTTGTTTTTGTATTGTAACATCCTTCTCTTCCTCCTCCTCTTTGATGAGAGCTTCTTTCTCCGTCCAACAGACCGTCTCTTCTTCAGCAGGAAGAGAGTAATTTAGTGAACTCATGGTCGGAGATGTTAGCTAGCTAGGCTAATGCTAACTTAACCAGCCCGCTAGCAAAATAATAACAACACCGTAAATATGAAATTAAATAGGATAACTAACTAACTAGACGACAGACAAGGGTTTAAAATACAGTGGCTAATATACACTAAAGCGTCTAAAGAGCTTTATGGGTTCGGCTATTTTGGCTAGCAAGCTACCGAGGTAGCGGACTAACAGTTGCTGCTGCTGAAAGAAACGTTCCGTCCACTAGATTATACGTCACACTAACAGCATTGCGTTCCGTCCACTAGATTATACGTCACACTAACAGCATTGCCTTATAATCGCACACCGCCATCTGCTGACTGGAGTGGGTGACGCTCAGTCTGAACCTCTGACTGCGATGGAGATGTGCGACTTTAAGACAATGACGCTAGTGTGACGTAAAATATATATTATAATGTTCAGACAAAAAGTTAGTGTAGGAAGCATGAGTTTTTACTCACCAGTGTAACAATACAGTGTGGTTAAAGACTTAGTAACTTAGTTGTGTTCACGATCTGGTTCCCTATAAGCACAACCAGTTATGTTTTTGAATTATCACATATGTATTAATTTATTTCGGGATTCTGGGTAATCCACAGCAGATTTATGGAGAATTGCTGTGGGTGAGTTCAAAATGGAATAGTCCCGGGATAGAAATATATAAAGTTGACATTACATCATAAAATCCCCCTTTTATATCATACATTAGCAATTTATGTTTTAGTAACTACTGTTGTTGGTTTGGCGTCAAATAAGCCTCTCTTTATATGTTATTTGCCGAATCTCAGTTTTCCATGTGGGTTTTATGCTAAAGTTCCCTCTTTCAAGTTGGTATCTAACTGGAAAATGCATCTTCTTTAGGAGTGCTATTTTTACCCTGTCGACTACTGATCGTTCATCCACATCCACAGTGTGTCTCATCAATGCAGGTCATTTATGACAAATGTATAAAGTATATGTTTTATAAACTCATGAACACCAGACAATTTATTAGCACGGTTCTTGTTAGTTTAGGTGTATTATACTTCTTCGCCACCAGAGGGGGACATTGAGTAAATCTTCAGGTTCATTTGATATATTTTGATAGTAATCTTTATGTTTTGTCAACTTTTCGATGGGGATGTTATGTTTGATACCGGAGGTACGAGGCCTTGAAAGCATTAAACTTCAAAGCAGTGTGCCGATGCCTGTATCACTTTATCAGCAGCACGTGATCAACGACGTCTGAAGATTCATTTAATCGAACAACCACCTGATTGGTTTGTTTTGGTTCGACACTGCAGCCGACTGCCAACTGACTGCTCTACAAATCACCTTACATCATAAATAACTACTCATTATTATTTAAGCAGTGTGTTACTTTATCAGCATTGATCAATGACTTCTGAAGGTTAATTTTCTCCCATCATTCTGTTTGTCTCTGATCTTTTGATCTGCAAACACTTTTAGGTTTTGTTAGTTTGGTTCTAAATGGTGTCGGTGCTGGTTGGCTACGCTGGTTAGGCTAATAGCTAGTTGGCTAAATAGCTAACGTTAGCTGGTTGGCTACGCTGGTTAGGCTAATAGCTAGTTGGCTAAATAGCTAACGTTAGCTGGTTGGCTACGCTGGTTAGGCTAATAGCTAGTTGGCTAAATAGCTAACATTAGCTGGTTGGCTACGCTGGTTAGGCTAATAGCTAGTTGGCTAAATAGCTAACGTAGCTGGTTGGCTACGCTGGTTAGGCTAATAGCTAGTTGGCTAAATAGCTAACGTTAGCTGGCCGGCTAAGATTACTGCATATAGCTAACGTTAGCTGGCTGGCTAAGATAACTGCATATAGCTAACGTTAGCTGGCCGGCTAAGATTACTGCATATAGCTAACGTTAGCTGGCCGGCTAAGATAACTGTATATAGCTCATGTTAGCTGGCTGGCTAAGATAACTGCATATAGTTAACGTTAGCTGGCTGGCTAAGATAACTGCATTTAGCTAATTTTAGCTGGCTGGCTAAGATAACATTCTTTGATATTTGGTTAGATGGCGTTTTGTATTTCCAAAACGTTGGTTTACTTTAAATCACTCAAGTCATGAGTGCAAACGATTGGCTTAATTTGAAGTTCTACATTTTGTTAGGATTTATGTTTATGCACTATAGCCTGTTAGCATATTGTTTGAAGATGAATATTGTTTTGTTACACACACACACACACACACACACAAACAATACAGATGTGTGTAAGGACTGACCAACACAGGTCATAAAAGCTGTGGTCAGTCTGGAGAGGGGAGGGGTGCATCACTCTAGGCCAACCAGGGGGGTTGAGAGACTGTTCAGTACCATATTAGGAATTGTTTGAGTGAAGAATCAAGGGGAGACACAAGACGGAGCTACTCTACCCAGCAACCAGATGTGGACAAAGAAAAGCGCCAAGGGGCTTGGACAAGTTCGGGTGCAAGCGGAGCAAGAGTATTAACCATGCTAAGCCTCTACTATGATAGGCCAACGGGAAGAGTTGGAACAAAAACTGTCATAGTATAAAAACTACTATTTGAGTACATTCCACAGTTCTCTGATCTACCCTGCGTGGTGATACAGTGAACCCGTATATACGAGAATTGCATTTACCGTTTATCGTTTGAGTTTAATTAAAATACTTAAAATATATTCGGTGACTCTGAATCACATTTTGTCCTGATGCCAGAAATCTCTTTACATTTGAAGTTATTTCTGTTGTATACATCATAGGGAATAGGCTGGTCCTCCATTTTACTTTACACCTGACTTTGGCATTCTTCTAAATTCTGATTGGTTTAATGTAATAACTCCAAAAATAGAACAGTGAGGTGTAACTTTGCATTGGGAAAAATATTTTATTTTATATTTTTATAAACAATACAAAACATACAAACGACAACATCATACAAACATTAACTACATCACACCTGCCCAGACCCACTAGAACACACCTCCATCTCCATTAACTACATCACACCTGCCCAGACCCACTAGAACACACCTCCATCTCCATTAACTACATCACACCTGCCCAGACCCACTAGAACACACCTCCATCTCCATTAACTACATCACACCTGCCCAGACCCACTAGAACACACCTCCATCTCCATTAACTACATCACACCTGTCCAGACCCACTAGAACACACCTCCATCTCCATTACCTACATCACACCTGCCCAGACCCACTAGAACACACCCTCATCTCCATTAACTACATCACACCTGCCCAGACCCACTAGAACACAGCAAGCGCATTCATCAGCACCATTTTTTTTCTCTCCGTTGCCAACTCACTCTCACTTTTGAATTAACAACAGAGGATTGGTTGATTTCCAGGTTTAATTAAGTATAATATTTAAGATGATTTATGAGAAAAGTTTCGTCCAACTCTGCGGTATCTCACTGCACCCTCAAATGTCATGTTTTGAAATATACAGACAGACAGATTAAAAGTAATTTAACATTGTATAACTGTACTTCTGACAGCCAACTTTCTAACTCCGCCCATACCTTTATGACATCATAACATTCCCAGAAGGATTACTGAGTCATTGTTAGTTTTACACTGAAGACATGACTCTGCCGTTGTGCTGTAGAATTTGTGAATTTTGTCTCTTGTATAATAAGGGACTATCATTTGTCCCACATCACAGGCCACAGACTTTGATAAAGACTTCCAAAAGTTTTTCCGCAGATTGAGATCGACTGAGTTTTTTAAAATGGGGTTTCTCCCTGTGCACCTGCGAATGTAAATCCATTGCTAATGCTCTTCCCATTGATAACCTGAATGACAATTAACTTGTGGTGGTGATGACGGCCTATTGGATGTCCATCGGGATCCCCCAAAAAGAAGACGCTCTGGATTGATCACTATAGTCAGATGTGAAGGAGGAGGTTGACCATCAGGAGTCAGATGTGAAGGAGGAGGTTGATCATCAGGAGTCAGATGTGAAGGAGGAGGTTGATCATCAGGAGTCCGATGTGAAGGAGGAGGTTGATCATCAGGAGTCAGATGTGAAGGAGGAAGGTGATCATCAGGAGTCAGATGTGAAGGAGGAGGTTGATCATCAGGAGTCAGATGTGATGGAGGAGGTTGATCATCAGTGAACCTCTAGGATTGTGGCTGGGCTGGCGTTTCCACTTCCAGCTTGATCATATATTTTGATACATTGAATGTTGATATTGTGATTCTATGTTATATATTTATACCTCGTGTTTCATGAAGTGATGTCACACATTTTTTCCACATTTTGTTACGTTGCAGCCTTATTCTAAAATTGATTCAATCATTTTTTCCCTCATCAATCTACACAATACCAATAATGACATCACAGTACCCAATATGACATCACATTGCCCCATAATGACATCACAACACCCCAAAATGACAGAGCAAAAACAGGTAAATAAATGAAAAAATTCGATTTTCTTTAAAAAACAAGGATATCTTAAAGTAACCCCCGACCCAGACTTTTGAGTCTATATAATGTATTGTTACAACCTGTAGGAGCAGTATAGACCTAGTCTGTTCATTATATACATCTACATGATGTATTGTTACACCACGTTGGAGCAGTATAGACCTAGTCTGTTCATTATATACATCTACATGATGTATTGTTACACCATGTAGGAGCAGTATAGACCTAGTCTGTTCATTATATACATCTACATGATGTATTGTTACACCATGTAGGAGCAGTATAGACCTAGTCTGTTCATTATATACATCTACATGATGTATTGTTACACCATGTAGGAGCAGTATAGACCTAGTCTGTTCATTATATACATCTACATGATGTATTGTTACACCATGTAGGAGCAGTATGGACATACAGTAGCTAGCTACTTATTTAGATTTAGTTTGACTTAATATAACTAACAACACATTCCTGTCTTTGTATGTCTCAATATAATGGTATTATTTATTTAAATCCATTTACAATAATCTTTGTCTGAAAATAAAATATATTCCTCAACTGCGTTTCCCCTCCAGTCAGCAGACGGCGATGTGCGTCTTTCAGGCGTCGCTGCCAGCGTGACGTATAATCTAGTGGACGGTTCTTCATAAACAGCTCGTCAACCACCTCGGTAGCTTGCTAGCCAACATAGCCGAAAGATTCAAGCTATTTATACGCTTTCGGTGTATATTAGCTACTGGGTTTTTGACACACTTCTGTCGTATCAACTTGTTAACCTATTTAATATTACGTTATTTGTTATTAGTCAGCTATAGTAGCTGGCTGGTTAAGTTAGCACTAGCCTAGTCGCTAATGATAGCTAGCTAGCTAACATCACCGAACATGAGCTCCCTAAACTTCTCCCCACTTGTTAAAGAAGAGGTTATCTGGACGGAGAAAGAAGCTCTGGGGCAGAACATTGTCGTGAAAGAGGGGAAGGAAGAAGAGGATGTCACAGTAAAACAAGACGTAGAGGGTGAGGCTGTTACGGTGAAAGAAGAAGAGAAAGACGTTTCAGTGAAAGAAGAGGAAGACGCGTTCAGAGTGAAAGAGGAGGAGGATGTTACAGTAAAAGAAGAGGAGAAGGATGTGAAAGAGGAGGACGCAGTTATTGGTGTGAAAGAGGAGGAGGGGGAGATTACTGTCACATTGGAGGAAGAAGACGAGGTTGGAGATCCGTTTAACCCCAGTAAGTACCGTCTCTGCAGTCGTTGAATCAATATGCAGTAAAGGGGTTCTACACTTTAATGTTGTTCTGTAGGAATGGCTGAAGCTACACTGTAACGTGTAGAACATCAAGAGTGGACCATCAACAAAACGTTAACAATTCATCAAATGCATCCAATGACAATGCCTGAAATACTGTAGTCCTCAATATCTCCTATTAGATTAGCCCAATATGTCGTCTTAAAGGGGCAATCAGCAGTTGTTACATCCATTTTGGGACTTATACATTAATGATATGTACCCATTGTTTCTTGAAGAATTCACTTATAAATGCCTCATGAGCTTAGTTCAACTGTTGTACCCCATCAGAACCCAAACTATGAGCTTTTTTTACTCCAATGTTTATAATTAAATGTAAACAAACTCTGTATATCCGGAAACCATGATTAATCGATTTATTTGAGTCTCAAGCATTTCTAAAACATTTTAACATTTTCATTTAATTCTTTAAAAAAAATCTAATTTCGAATAAGTAACGTAACAAAATGTGTAAAAAGGGAAGCGGCCTGAACTTAATGAATGCACTAGGGCCCCAACTAAAAACAATCTTGGGTCAACCAAGAGTCTTTTCTTTCTACCAACCAATTGGTAGAAATGTTATGTGTATTTTTCCATATATAGACACACCCCATGTGTTTTAATTAAATCAACTATATGTACTGAACTGGTCTGATGCTTTAAGCACGCTGTTTGATTAAATAATTAAGACACACAAATGACTCGGGAGCCAGAGATCAAGATAGCCTAACCATCAGAAAAAAACTCTTCCTCCTCCCGCTGCTGCTGGCCTTTGTGAATTCTGACGTTATGCTCCAATAGTTTCTGTCAAACTCCAAGCAGGCTGTCATGTGTTTTTTACTGAGGAGTGGCTTCCGTCTGGCCACTCTACCATAAAGGCCTGATTGTTGGAGTGCTGCAGAGATGGTTGTCCTTCTGAAAAGTTCTCCCATCTCCACAGAGGAACTCTGGAGCGCTGTCAGAGTGACCATCAGGTTTTTGGTCACCTCCCTGACCAAGGCCCTTCTCCCCCAATCGCCCGGTTTGGCCAGGTGACTAGGAAGAGTATTACATTTTAAAATGATGGAGGCCGCTGTGTTCTTGGGGACCTTCAATGCTGCAGAATTGTTTTGGTACCCTTCCCCAGATCTGTGCCTCGACATAATCCTGTCTTGGAGCTCTACGGACAATTCCTTCGACCTCATTGCTTGTTTTTTTCTCTGACATGCACTGTCAACTGTGGGACCTTATATAGACAGGTGTGTGTCTTTCCAAATCATATCCAATCAATTGAATTTACCACAGGTGGACTCTGAACAGGTTGTAGATACATCTCAAGGATGATTAATGGAAACAAGATGCACCTGAAAGCAATTTCGAGTCTCATAGCAAAGGGTCTGAATACTTATGTAAATAAGTTATTTCTGTTTATTATCTGTTGTCATTCTGGGCTATTGATGACACCCCTCTGAAACAAGATAGCCTAACCATCAGAAAAACTTCTTCTTTAGCCTACTCCTCCCGCTGCTGCTGGCCTTCGTAAATTCTGATGTTATGCTCCTATAGTTTCTGGTAATAGGCTACACCTGCAGTCGTTATGCTCCTATAGTTTCTGGTAATAGGCTACACCAGCAGTCGTTATGCTCCTATAGTTTCTGGTAATAGGCTACACCAGCAGTCGTTATGCTCCTATAGTTTCTGGTAATAGGCTACACCAGCAGTCGTTATGCTCCTTTAGTTTCTGGTAATAGATTACACTAGCAGTCGTTATGCTCCTATAGTTTCTGGTAATGGGCTACACCAGCAGTCGTTATGCTCCTATAGTTTCTGGTAATAGGCTACACCAGCAGTCGTTATGCTCCTATAGTTTCTGGTAATAGGCTACACCTGCAGTCGTTATGCTCCTATAGTTTCTGGTAATAGATTACACCAGCAGTCGTTATGCTCCTATAGTTTCTGGTAATAGGCTACACCAGCAGTCGTTATGCTCCTATAGTGTCTGGTAATAAGCTACACCTGCAATTGTTGTGCTCCTATAGTTTATGGTAATAGACTACACCAGCAGTCGTTCTGCTCCTATAGTTTCTGGTAATAGGCTACACCAGCAGTCGTTATGCTCCTATAGTTTCTGGTAATAGGCTACACCAGCAGTCGTTATGCTCCTATAGTTTCTGGTAATAGGCTACACCAGCAGTTATTATGCTCCTACAGTTTCTGGTAATAGACCACACCAGCAGTCGTTATGGTCCTATAGTTTCTGGTAATAGGTTACACCTGCAGTCGTTATGCTCATATAGTTTCTGGTAATAGACTACACCTGCAGTCGTTATGCTCCTATAGTTTCTGGTAATAGGCTACACCTGCAGTCGTTATGCTCCTATAGTTTCTGGTAATAGACTACACCTGCAGTCGTTATGCTCCTATGGTTTCTGGTAATAGACTACACCAGCAGTCAGCAACTTTTTCCATTTCTTGCCAATTTCTCTGACCATTTCTACTAATCTGGTGCCAGTTAGGATTTTCATATTCACATTTTACTGGAACAGTTTCATTTAATTTATAATAGTAATAATAATTATAATATTCTTGATCTCAACATCATTATCTGTGATTAATCTACATTCTATCTAAATGAAAATTATACAAATCTAAAAGTAACTTTTATTGCCATTGCCAACTATGTAAAAATAGCCTACATGAAACCAACAAACAAAAACATTTGCAGCCTGCAAGTAGAAAATATCCTGATTTAAAAATAAATATCCTATAAATCACATTGGCTGCACATGGCCTGTCAACAACGAACTTGAAACATTCTATCAACTATAAACTGGGTCCTCCAAAACTTGCAACATTGTATAAAATATTCTGGGCCCTCAGTTTCCTGCGCCAGTGAGTTCTGGACAGACACAGCTGTCGTCTATTTGTGCAAAGGATAAGAAGTAATCAGGTATTTTATAGCATTTCCACTGGATCAGAGCATTACATTTTACCCTTTAATGCTGAGTGGTTATCGAAAGGGCGAGAGCTGGAAATAATTTACAAATACTTTGAGCAACTATTGTCATTCGTAATGGATTCTAATAAGACTTTGTTTACCTGCTGTTTGAGGTGAAGAAAAAATTAGTTGGAGAAGCTCCACAACTCATTAGTGGTGCAGCGTTAAGACAATCAGAAATACTATCAGACATCCCCAAATAGCCACATTTATAGGCCTACATTTGTGCTCAGGCCAGGTAGACTAGTCCTACTTCTACATGTGTAATCGGGTAGACTAGTCCTACCTCTATATGTGTAATCAGGTGTGTGTCCTTACTCAACATTGACAGGAGTGTTTCAAACGAAAGAATGAATAAATTGACAAAACTGACGCATCTTGCAGGGTCAGGTCTGGGTGATCTGCCATGGGTCGTTTAATTTAGTATCCGTTTGGGTCGGCATGGGAAATGAATCTATTTCTCCATAGTATGTTGTACCGAAGTTGACCGACTGAAAGGAATTGTAACTTTGACTATAATTACTGTTTCCTGAAGGAGGGAAACGAGGTACAACACCTGATTGGCCCCACCCCTTCCTGGGTCGGTGAAGAGCGGTATTAAGTTTCAGGAATAAAATCCAAGCCTCACGCTCATCACCTGTGGAAGACAGGGATTCCAGGAAGGCGTGGATATGATAGTATGTTGTGACACCCAGGGAAAGGTGTATGACGTGCATGTATACTAATAGGTCTCGTGCCCATTTATAGGCAGGAAGAAGAACAGAGCATCGATTTCAGACTTTCCACTTCCTGGTCAGGAAATGTGCTGCAGAATGAGTTCTGTTTCACTCAGAGAAATAATTCAAACGGTTTTAGAAACTAGATAGTGTTTTCTATCCAATAGTAATAATAATATGCATATTGTACGAGCAAGAATTGAGTACGAGGCCGTTTGAAATGGGCACCTTTTATCTGGCTACTCAATACTGCCCCTGCAGCCCAAACAGGTTAAGCAGGAGATTCAAACGAGCCTTACAATTACAATGCATGTGCATCGCTGCAATTTTAGCACAGAACACAGAGGGGTCCTTTTTTGGAGACCAAAGGTCGTCTGGCACACTGCTTAGGTCTTGACTGTCTTAAGACAATTGTAAAATAATTTAACAGACATCAATTGTTGTACAACTTCATGGGAACTCTCTGGGCATCACCTTTTACCTCAAATAAACAGTGCATTTCTGCTGTTGTGGGCCTTAAACCGTCTGTCTGACTTTGTTGTTCACACAGGAGAGATACGGGACTACCGTGGATCCTCTGGGGAGCCTCAACAACAACATGATGCTGAAGAGGCAGAGAAGAGTCTCTCCCGATCAGAACACCTCAAGAAACACCCGCAGAGATCCACAGGGAAGAAATCTCACTTCTGCTCTGACTGTGGGAAAGGTTGCAAATCTTCATCAGAACTTAAAATGCATCAAAGAATTCACACAAGAGAGAAACCATATAGCTGTGGTCAATGTGGGAAGAGTTTTGCTAAATCCAGCCATCTGACTCAACACCAGAGAACACACACAGGAGAGAAACCTTATAGCTGTGGTCAATGTGGGAAGAGTTTTGCTAAATCCAGCCATCTGACTCAACACCAGAGAACACACACAGGATAGAAACCTTGTAGCTGTGGTCAATGTGGGAAGAGTTTTTCTTCTTCTGGCTATCTAACTATACACCAGAGAACACACACAGGAGAGAAACCTTATAGCTGTGGTCAATGTGGGAAGAGTTTTAGTCAATCTGGAGATCTGACAGTGCACCAGAGAATACATACAGGAGAGAAACCTATTAGCTGTAATCAATGTGGGAGGAGTTTTAGTCAATCTAGCTCTCTGACAGTGCACCAGAGAATACACACAGGAGAGAAATCGTTTAGCTGTGATCAATGTGGGAAGAGTTTTTCTAAATCCAGCCATCTGACTCAACACCAGAGAACACACACAGGAGAGAAACCTTATAGCTGTGGTCAATGTGGGAAGAGTTTTGCTAAATCCATCCAGCTGATTGTACACCAGAGAACACACACAGGAGAGAAACCTTATAGCTGTGGTCAATGTGGGAAGAGTTTTGCTAAATCCATCCAGCTAATTGTACACCAGAGAACACACACAGGAGAGAAATCTTATAGCTGTGGTCAATGTTGGAAGAGTTTTAGTCAATCTGGAGATCTGACAGTGCACCAGAGAATACATACAGGAGAGAAACCATTTAGCTGTAATCAATGTGGGAAGAGTTTTAGTCAATCTGGCCATCTGACAGTGCACCAGAGAATACACACAGGCGAGAAATCTTATAGCTGTGGTCAATGCGGGAAGAGTTTTAGCCTGTCTAGGATCAGCGTGGCGCTAGCGGCACCCCCCCCCCCCCCCCACTGAAAAACCAGTGCCACGAAATTCAAAAAAAATATTTTTTTTAAATTTTAACTTTCACACATTAAAGTCCAATACAGCTAATGAAAGACACAGATCTTGTGAATCCAGTCAACTTGTCCGATTTTTAGAATGTTTTACAGGGAAGACACAATATGTAAAGATGTACATCTATTACCTAAAAACACATTAGCATAATCCACCATCTTTTATTTGTCCACCAACACCAGTAGCCATCACCAATTCGACTAAACTAAGATATTTATAGCCCCTAACCAACAAAAAAACTCATCAGATGACAGTCTGATAACATATTTATGGTATGGGATAGGTTTTGTTAGAAAAAAGTGCATATTTCAGGTAGATGGCATAGGTTACAATTGCACCCACCGTCACAAATGGAATAGAAAAACTACTTAGAGCAACGTGTTTACCTACTTACTAATCATCAAACATTTCGTAAAAATACACAGCATACACGAATCGAAAGACACAGATCCTGTGAATACAGACAATATTTCAGATTTTCTAAGTGTCTTACAGCGAAAACACAATAAATCGTTATATTAGCTTAGCACATAGCAATTAGCAGCCCAGCATTGATTCTAGCCAAAGTGAGCGATAAAAGTCAACATCGCCAAAAGATATAAATTTTTTCACTAACCTTCTCAGAATTCTTCCGATGACACTCCTGTAACATCACATTACAACATGCATATACAGTTTGATCGAAAATGTTTATATTTAGCCACCAAAATCATGGTTAGACAATGTGAAATGTAGACAAGCTGGTAAAGAAAAAGTCCTTGCGCCACTTAGACAGTGATCTACTCTTATACATAAATACTCATAAACGTGACTAAAAAATATAGGGTGGACAGGGATTGATAGACAATTTAATTCTTAATACAATTGCGTTATTACATTTTTTAATTTATCCTTACTTTTCAATACAGTTTGCGCCAAGCGAAGCTACGTCAAAAAACATGGCGTCCTAAGCCACTAAAATGTTTCGACAGAAACACGATTTATCATAATAAAAATGTCCTACCTTGAGCTGTTCTTCCATCAGTATCTTGGGCAAAGGATCCTTTCTTGGGAGGAATCGTCTTTTGGTGGAAAGCTGTCCTCTTGCCATGTGAAAATGCCAACTGCGTTCGGGATGAACTGAAAGCGTGCCCACCTATTCACAGCGTTAAAGAAATAAATGTCCCAAAAACGCACTAAACGGATATAAATTGCTATAAAACGCTTTAAATTAACTACCTTATGATGTTTTTAACTCCCATAACGAGTAGAAACATGACCCGAGTAATATTACCCCCTTCACTAATGCTTGGAACAGGAGCGGGCCGGTGTCCTCTAGGCGCATGACGCAGCTCCAAAAGAATGACTAGCTTCAGGGTTTTTTCATTTGTGGGGCCTGTGAACGCGCAATCGACCCCATTGGAATCGTCATCACGTAAAGGCATCCAGGGGAAGACGTAAGAAGTGTCCGTATAGTCATAGCAAAATCAGTGCCGTTTTAACTGACTTCAGAACAGTGGCCAACATTTCTGAAATCTGAATCCATGTCAGGGAAATTGCTGTAGAATGGGCTCTGTTCCACTTAGAGACAAAATTTCAACTCCTATAGAAACTATAGACTGTTTTCTATCCAATAATAATAATAATATGCATATTGTACGATCAAGGATTTTGTGGGAAGCCGTTTCAAAAATTAGCCAAATTAGCATAAATAGTCTAAACAGCGCCCCCATCCCCAACAGGTTAGTCAATCTAGCTCTCTGACAGTGCACCAGAGAATACACACAGGAGAGAAACCATATAGCTGTGATCAATGTGGGAAGAGTTTTTCTACTTCTAGCTATCTAACTATACACCATAGAACACACACAGGAGAGAAACCTCTTAGCTGTGACCAGAGATAATCTGATAAAAGATCCCTGATCAAATATCAGAAAATGTATATATGAAGGAGTTGTATCATGATATCAATGAATTAATGTCACAATGTAGAATGTTTTAACATTGTAGTGGGAGTATTTTAATGATGTCACAATGTAGAATGTTTTAACATTGTAGTAGGAGTAGTTTAATGATGTCACAATGTAGAATGTTTTAACATTGTAGTAGGAGTATTTTAATGTCTCAATGTAGAATGTTTTAATATATAGTATATTAATATACTCTGCAGTCAGTCAGTCAGAATGTCACAATGTAGAACCCTAAACGTTTGCCCCCTTATCAATTGATTTCAACATGATATGGATATTAGGCTCATTGGGGGAAATCAAGGCTCTGAATTGAAAGAGTACTATTTATGTGATTTAACACAAAGTGACTAACAAATAAAGATTTGTCCTCTAACCAGTGATGTACGCATTTTTCCCAGAATCAACTGATTTCAACATAATATCGATGAGTTATGACAAATAAGTGTTGTGTTCCTTTGTTTAGTGACCCCTAAATTTAAATGCATCACTCCAATATGTAGCTGACTGTCTTCTGCAGGTTGTCCTCTTATCAGTGAGGTAAAAGATATCTTCCATTTCCATGTTGTTGTTTTTTTGTTAGTTTCAACAGCACGTACAACCGGATTTCCCCCCTAATCGATATCAGTGATTTATTGCTACTTGTCAAAACAACAGCGTTTTTGGTGCTTGTGCAGTTTATAAGGAGCTTGTTTAAAAAAAATACAATTATTGTGCCAGATGTTTGTGTATTTACCACATGTTAGGTTTTCAATTGATCCCAAACTGTTTCTGCATATTGGTTATTGATTTGGACACGTTAAAACTGTGTTTTGACATTGGGCTATACCACCTAGCAAAATGTAAATGAAAAGCCGTTGAAAATAATACTATGCAATCAAATATTTCATATTAACATTTCATGTAACATTTAGTAATGAAAATTATTCATGCAACCAACTGACAATTTTTTGGGTACAATTATATTGACATTGTTGCCCTGTTTTTAGAATATCAGGGTTCATTCTCAGATGTGCCAAACCAAATGTACTAGAGCATGACATTGGGGACTGGGCCCCGATCCAACAACATGCCTATCTAGTGAACCCTGAAAAGAGAGAGAAGCTCTGCAGTGAAGTGGAAGGTTACTACAGATAGTGCAGGAGTTTCCTCTTGAAATCAGACATGTCTGTGGTGAGAACAACCTGGTTGCTGATTGTCTCAAGGGTGGGCAGTCAAAAAGATTTGTGTTTTGCGTTTAGCCATTGCGTTGCCATGGATCACAATTTATTTTGACTGCACGTTTTTCCATATTGAAGATGAGTTTTGTTTGGGCTCGTTCCAAGAGTACAAGAGTTCTAGAAGCTGGTGAGTTTTAGGAAGACGAGAGTTCTAGAAGCTAGTGAGTTTTAGGAAGACGAGAGTTCTAGAAGCTAGTGAGTTTTAGGAAGACGAGAGTTCTAGAAGCTAGTGAGTTTTAGGAAGATGAGAGTTCTAGAAGCTATTGAGTTCTAGGATTCTATAGAATGAAAAAGAAGAAAAAATAATACGATTGTATATTATTATTTAGAAATACGTGTTTTTTCTTGTTTTTAATTGTTGACAGCCAGTAGACACTATGTTTATATTGTAGAAGGTGAAGCATTGTAGTTGATTATGTGAAATGGAAGTTGTTTTCAGTTGGTGGTGGGCAAACTTGTCCAACAAAAACATAGGATATATTTGTTGTCTTCAGGGGAAAGGTGTTCCAGGCTTTCGTTTTTCCATTTATGTTTTGAGGTTGGACTTTAGCACGTATAGCTCGTTAGCACGTAGGACGCACTGATTGGTGTCACCTCATTAGTATGTGTAACACCAGTTCTTTTGTTTACCTCTTCTTGGGCAGATTTAGTTGGTCTCATGGTGGGTGTCTTTTTTCGGTCCCAGTTGTTGTTACTAGTCAATTGTCAGTGGACACCCCTATAGTGACTTTCAGAGCCCCTCCTAAAAAAAAAAAAAAAAGAATTGGGGGATGGATATTGCATCCAATTAATATTTTAGTCAATGGCATTTCCTTAGGGTGCTCATTAGTCTTTCAGTTGTTAGTCTTCTGTTTATTTCATTTTTTTATTTGTTTTTTTCCTGTGAAGCCATTGTGTTGCATCCATGTCTGAAATGTGCTGTATAAATAAAGCTTGATTTGATTTCAACAAATAAACCCAATGACTGACCAATCAACAGACTCGATCCAACAACATGCCTATCAAGATATTGCAGGAGTTTGCTCTTGAAATCAGACATGACTAATACAATTTGATTTGAGGGGACGAGAGTTCTAGAAGCTAGTGAGTTTTAGGAAGACGAGAGTTCTAGAAGATAGTGAGTTTTAGGATTCTATAGAAAGAAAAATGATTAAAAAAACAATATGATTGTTTATTATTATTTCAGAAATACGTGTTTTTAATTGTCAGCCAGTAGACACCATGTTTATATTGTAGAAGGTGAAGCATTGTAGTTGATAATAATGTGAAATGGAAGTTGTTTTCTGTTGGTGGTGAGCAAACTTGTCCAACAAAAATATAGGATATATTTGTTGTCTTAAAGGGGAAGGTTTTACAGGCTTTGGTTTTTGCATTTATGTTTTGAGGTTGGATTTTAACACTTCAGCAAGTATAGCTCGTCAGCACATACTGATTGGTGCCCCCTCGTTAGTCAGTATGTGTTACACCTGTGCTGGCTTGTCCATCTCGTTAGTGGGAAGGTGTTTCACCTGAGCTGGTCCAGGTTCTATTTAAGAGTGTCTGGCCCAGTGCTCCAGTTGTCTTGATAGATGTGGAGAGTCAACACCTTTAGTTGCTCCACCTTTTTGGTTTGCTTTCTGTCTTTAAGTTTGGTGTGGGTTTTTTCTTTTGTTTGCCTCTTCTTGGGCAGATTTTGTGAGTCTCATGGTGGGTGTCTTTTAGGTCCCAGTTGTTGTTACTAGTCAACTTTCAGTGGACACTGAGAGCAAAACTGCAACATTATGTTATAATACTTTTATTGCATCAAATGGTTGTTTTATGCAACAGAATAGAGGGTTCTTAGAACAATAGAGTCTGTGTGTTCTACTGAGGATGGGCCTCAAAGAGAAAACATTGACAGGAGAATTACAATGTCTTTTGGGTGATTAAAACCTAAAGAGACCACATTCCAGGGCATGAGTTAATGTTTCTGTTCTATATGGTACCAGGGAGAGATGACGTGGCGTGACGTGGCGTGGCGAGAATCTGTCTCCTCACCACGCGCTCTCACCACTGGTGTCCCCCAGGGCTCTGTTCTAGGCCCTCTCCTATTCTCGCTATACACCAAGTCACTTGGCTCTGTCATAACCTCACATGGTCTCTCCTATCATTGCTATGCAGACGACACACAATTAATCTTCTCCTTTCCCCCTTCTGATGACCAGGTGGCGAATCGCATCTCTGCATGTCTGGCAGACATATCAGTGTGGATGACGGATCACCACCTCAAGCTGAACCTCGGCAAGACGGAGCTGCTCTTCCTCCCGGGGAAGGACTGCCCGTTCCATGATGTTCAGCCACAGACCTCCTTTCTCCGTCCAGCAGACCTTATCCTCTTCTTTAACAGGAGGGGAGAAGTTTATGGAGCTCATGTTCGGGGATGTTAGCTAGCTAGCTATCATTAGCGACTAGGCTAGTGCTAACTTAACCAGCCAGCTACTATAGCTGACTAATACAAAATAACGTAATATTAAATTAAATAGGTTAACAACTAGATACGACCTAAGTGTGTCGAAAACACAGCAGCTAATATACACCGAAAGCGTATAAATAGCTTGAATCTTTCGGCTATGTTGGCTAGCAAGCTACCGAGGTGGTTGACGAGCTGTTTATGAAGAACCGTCCACTAGATTATACGTCACGCTGGCAGCGTCGCCTGAAAGACGCACATCGCCGTCTGCTGACTGGAGGGGAAACGCAGTTAAGATAAATATATTATTTTCAGACAAAGATTATTTTAAACGGATTTAATTAAATAATACCATTATATTGAGACATACAAAGACAGGAATGTGTTGATTGATTAGTGCGAATAAAAAATGTTTACCACAGCATATTTAAGGCAGTTTCATTAAGTCAAACTAAATCCAAATAATTAGCAAGCTACTGTAGGTCTATACTGCTCCTACATGGTGTAACAATACATCATATAGATGTATATAATGACCAGACTAAGTCTATACTGCTCTTACATGGTGTAACAATACATCATGTATATAATGAACAGACTAGGTCTATACTGCTCCTACATGGTGTAACAATACATCATGTAGATGTATATAATCAACAGACTAGGTCTATACTGCTCCTACATGGTGTAACAATACATCATGTAGATGTATATAATGAACAGACTATGTCTATACTGCTCCTACATGGTGTAACAATACATCATGTAGATGTATATAATGAACAGACTATGTCTATACTGCTCCTACATGGTGTAACAATACATCATATAGATGTATATAATGAACAGACTAGGTCTATACTGCTCCTACATGGTGTAACAATACATCATGTAGATGTATATAATGAACAGACTAGGTCTATACTGCTCCTACATGGTGTAACAATACATCATGTAGATGTATATAATGAACAGACTAGGTCCATACTGCTCCTACATGGTGTAACAATACATCATGTAGATGTATATAATGAACAGACTAGGTCTATACTGCTCCTACATGGTGCAACAATACATCATGTAGATGTATATAATGAACAGACTAGGTCTATACTGCTCCTACATGGTGTAACAATACATCATGTAGATGTATATAATGAACAGACTAGGTCTATACTGCTGCTACATTTTTGTATTATTATGTGTTATTTATTTCTCCTTTATTTAACCAGGTCGGCCAGTTGAGAACAAGTTCTCATTTACAACTGCAACCTGGCCAAGATAAAACAAAGCAGTTTGACACATACAACAACACAGAGTTACACATGGAGTAAAACAAACATACAATCAATAATACAGTAGAAAAATAAGTCTATATACAATGTGAGCAAATGAGGTGAGATAAGGGAGGTGAAGGCAAAAAAAGGCCATGGTGGCAAAGTAAATACAATATAGCAAGTAAAACACTGGAATGGTAGATTTGCAGTGGAAGAATGTGCAAAGTAGAGATAGAAATAATGGGGTGCAAAGTAGCTAAATAAATAAACAAATACAGTAGGGGAAGAGGGAGTTGTTTGGGCTAAATTATAGATGGGCTATGTACAGATGCAGTAATCTGTGAGCTGCTCTGACAGCTGGTGCTTAAAGCTAGTGAGGGAGATAAGTGTTTCCAGTTTCAGAGATTTTTGTAGCTCGTTCGTATTAATGCAGATATTATGGACATTTTATTTAAAACATGTAATTAAACTATAATTGTAGCTCCTTTAATTTAGACCCAAAATGTATTTGCTATGTGTGCTATTGCCCGGCTATTAAAAGTAACAGGCGACTATTTGAGACTCAGCCTCAGGAATGTTTGGTCACATGGAATCAAGTGGTCACTAGATGTCTACGGTGCCAAAGAGAATTATAGTTGGGAGTGTTGGGAGTGTCCAGTGTGTTGATATAACGGTAATTATGTCAAAATTCCACTTTTAACAACCATCAGAATTGGTTATCAAAAAGTAATGCCTGTGTGGCACAGCGATCTAAGGTACTGTATCACAGTGTAGAGGTGTCACTATACACCCGAGTGGCATAGCGATCTAAGGTACTAGATCACAGTGTTAGAGGCGTCACTATAAACCAGAGTGGTGCAGCGGTCTAAGGTACTGCATGGCAGTGCTAGAGGCGTCACTAGAGGCGTCACCCGGGTTCGATCCCGGGCTGTACCACAACCTGCCGTGATCTTGAGTTCCATAGGGCGGCGCACAATTGGCCAAGCGTCGCCCGGTGTTTCCTCCTACACATTGGTGCAGCTGGCTTCCGGGTTAAGCGGGCGGGTGTTAAGAAGCGCGGTTTGACGGGTTATGTTTCAGAGGACGCATGACTCAACCTTCGCCTCCTGAGCCCATTGGGGAGTTGCAGCGATGAGACAAGATCCACATTGGGGAGAAAAAACGGGGGTAAAATGATAAAAAATGTTTAAAAAATGACAACCAACATAGGTTGCATCCCAACGTGGCAATAAACAGTAGGCAAAGTGACCAGGATAAAATGAACTCAAACGTTTTACCATTGGAACACTTGATGTAATGATGTAATAATGGACAAAATGAACTCAAACGTTTTACCATTGGAACACTTGATGTAATGATGTAATAATGGACAAAATGAACTCAAACGTTTTACCATTTTACCCACCATTTACAACAACGTCACTGAGCACCATCACTGTCTTTCCTTCGTGGATCTCCTGCATGTTTACATATCTGGCATTACTCATCTCATATGTATATACTGTATTCTATCCTATTCTACTGTATCTTAGTCTATGTATTACTCATCTCATATGTATATACTGTATTCTATCCTATTCTACTGTATCTTAGTCTATGTATTACTCATCTCATATGTATATACTGTATACTATCCTATTCTACTGTATCTTAGTCTATGTATTACTTATCTCATATGTACATACTGTATTCTATCCTATTCTACTGTATCTGTCTTTGCCGCTCTGATATTGCGTGTCCATATATTTATATATATGAGTCACTGGCTTACTGGTGCTCTTCCATGCCGTCCCTAGGAGGGGTGCGTCACTTGAGTGGGTTGAGTCACTGACGTGGTCTTCCTGTCTGGGTTGGCGCCTTCTCTCAGGATGGTAAGTTGGTGGTTGAAGATATCCTTCTAGTGGTGTGGGGACTGTGCTTTGGCAAAGTGGGTGGGGTTATATCCTGCCTGTTTGGCCCTGTCTGGGGGTATCATCGGATGGGGCCACAGTGTCTCCTGAACCCTCCTGTCTCAGCCTCTAGTATTTATGCTGCAGTAGTTTGTGTCGGGGGGCTAGGGTCAGTTTGTTTTTCTGGACTATTTCTACTGTCTTATCCGGTGTCCTGTGTGAATTTAAGTATGCTCTCTCTAATTCTCTCTTTCTCTCTCTCGGAGGACCTGAGCCCTAGGACCATGCCTCAGGACTACCTGGCATGATGACTCCTTTCTCTCTCTCGGAGGACCTGAGCCCTAGGACCATGCCTCAGGACTACCTGGCATGATGACTCCTTGTTGTCCCCTGGCCGTGCTGCTGCTCCAGTTTCAACTGTTCTGCCTGCAGCTATGGAAACCTGACCTGTTCACCGGACGTGCTACCTGTCCCAGACCTGCTGTTTTCAACTCTCTAGAGACAGCAGGAGCGGTAGAGATACTCAATGATCGGCTATGAAAACCAACTGACATTTACTCCTGAGGTGCTGACCTGTTGCACCCTCAACAACTACTGTGATTATTATTATTTGACCATGCTGGTCATTTATGAACATCTTGGTCATGTTCTGTTGTAATCTCCACCCGGCACAGCCAGAAAAGGACTGGCCACCCCTCATAGCCTGGTTCCTCTCTAGGTTTCTTCCTAGGTTTTGGCCTTTCTAGGGAGTTTTTCCAAGCCATCATGCTTCTACACCTGCATTGCTTGCTGTTTGGGGTTTTAGGCTGGGTTTCTATACAGGACTTTGAGATATCAGCTGATGTAAGAAGGGCTATATAAATATAAATACATTTGATTTGATTTATTCTTATTCCATTACTTAGATTTGTGTGTATTAGGTATTTGTTGTGACATTGGTAGATATTACTGCACTGTTGGAGTTAGAAACACAAGCATTTAGTTAGATATTACTGCACTGTTGGAGCTAGGAACACAAGCATTTAGTTAGATATTACTGCACTGTTGGAGCTAGGAACACCAGCATTTGGTTAGATATTACTGCACTGTTGGAGCTAGGAACACAAGCATTTAGTAAGATATTACTGCACTGTTGGAGCTAGGAACACAAGCATTTAGTTAGGTATTACTGCACTGTTGGAGCTAGAAACACAAGCATTTATTTAGATATTACTGCACTGTTGGAGCTAGGAACACAAGCATTTAGTTAGATACTACTGCACTGTTGGAGCTAGGAACACAAGCATTTGGTTAGATATTACTGTACTGTTGGAGCTAGGAACACAAGCATTTAGTTAGATATTACTGTACTGTTGGAGCTAGAAACACAAGCATTTAGTTAGATATTACTGTACTGTTGGAGCTAGGAACACCAGCATTTGGTTAGATATTACTGCACCGTTGGAGCTAGAAACACAAGCATTTAGTTAGATATTACTGCACTGTTGGAGCTAGGAACACAAGCATTTAGTTAGATATTACTGCACTGTTGGAGCTAGAAACACAAGCATTTGGTTAGATATTACTGCACTGTTGGAGCTAGAAACACAAGCATTTAACTACACCCGCAATAACATACATATGTGACAAATAACATTTAAATTATTATGAAGGTCACTTGTGTAAAATGTACTTTTCCCCACTCATCTTTTGACATTGCTTATGCATATTCGGTGGCCTGACTGCATCCAGACTATGTCAAAGGTCCATCCTGGTAGATCTGAACCTAATGCAGCTTGGAGTGATCAGATGACAGAAGTCACATTTAGGTGCCAGGTGTAACTGAGGCCCTAGATGCTCCATATCCATTACTGTGTTTGAGTGTTTTATATAATATGACTAAATGTGTTTCTTTCTGTGTTGCAGGGGCAGTCATGAAATGGAACGGCAAGGCCACAGAACATGACATGAGCAGAGCTGTGGGAGACCACCTCAAGCCCCTGGTAGAGCCGGGGGTGGTGTTTACCACTCCACCAGCAGAGCTGTGGGAGACCACCTCAAGCCCCTGGTAGACCCTGGTAGCAGGCTTGAAAAGTGGGATTGATCTGTTTTTCATACTAAGATGGAGGGTCTGTTGATTGGTCAGTCATTGGGTTCATTTGTTGAAATCAAATCAAGCTTTATTTATACAGCACATTTTAGACATGGATGCAACACAATGGCTTCACAGGAGAAAACAATGAAAATAAACAGAAATACTTAGTACACAAAAATAACAGGATAAAAAAAAACAGAAGATTAACAACTGAAAGACTAATGAGCATTCTAAGGAAATGCCATTGATTAAAACACTAATTGGATGCAATATCCAACCCAAAATATAAGCTTGTTTTTTAGGAGGGGTTCTCAAAGACACTATGGGGGTGTCGAATGAAAGTTGACTAGTAACAACAACTGGGACCTAAAAGACACCCACCATGAGACCCACTAAATCTGCCCAAGAAGAGGCAAACAATATAAAAACCCACACCAAACTTAGACAGGACGCAAACCAAAAAGGTGGAGCAACTAAAGGTGTTGACTCTCCACATCTATCAAGACAACTGGCGCACTGGGCCAGACACTCTTAAATAGAACCTGGACCAGCTCAGGTGAAACACCTTCCCACTAACGAGATGGACAAGCCAGCACAGGTGTAACACATACTGACTAACGAGGTGACACCAATCAGTGCGTCCTACATGTTAACGAGTTAAACGTGCTGACGAGCTATACGTGCTAACGAGCTATACGTCCTGATGAGCTATACGTGCTGACGAGCTATACGTGCTGACGAGCTATACGTCCTGATGAGCTATACGTGCTGATGAGCTATACGAGCTAACGAACTATACGTGCTAACGAGCTATACGTGCTAACGAGCTATACGTGCTAACGAGCTATACGTGCTAAAGTCCAACCTCAAAACATAAATGGAAAAACCAAAGCCCGTAACACCTTCCCCCTTTAGACAACAAATATATCCTATATTTTTGTTGGACAAGTATGCTCACCCCCAACAGAAAACAACTTCCATTTCACATAATCAACTACAATATAAACATAGTGTCTACTGGCTGTCAACAATTAAAAACAAGAAAAAACACATATTTCTAAATAATAATATAAATAATAATAATATACAATAGTATTATAGTACTGGCTACTAGAACTCTCCTCTTCCTAAAACTCACTAGCTTCTAGAACTCTGGTCCCCTTGGAACGAGCCCAAAAAACTAAATCTCCAATACGGAAAAACGTGCAGTCAAAATAAATTGTGATCCATGGCAACGCACTGGCTAAACGCAAAACTTGTTGACTGCCCACCCTTGAGACAATCAGCAACCAACTCCTGCAATATCCGTAGTAACTTTCAACCTTACTTCTCTCTCTCTTTTCAGGGTTCACTCGATAGGCATGTTGTTGGATCGGGCCCAGTCCCCAATGTCATGCATTTGGGTTAGCACATCTGAGAATGAATCCTGATATTCTAAAAGCAGGGCAACATTGTCAATATAATTATACACAAAAACGGTCAGCTGGTTGCATGAATAATTATGATTACTTTTGAGTCATGCTTCTTCAGTAGTGGAATAAAGACAATTAGCATTTGAATGTTGTCAAGAAATACTGGAGTGATGTCAGATTGTTAATATCATTGATTATAGACCAATTTATTATACTGCTTTCATGTGTGTAAATACACAAACATCTGCAACAATTATCATATTACATGTATTTTTTTAAACAAGCAGCTTTTTCAACTTGTAGAAAACAGCTAGCTACATTTTGAAGTGCTGCATTTTGATTAAAGTGGGTCACCAACGCAGTAAGTGTAACACAGCTCTTTTTTTGTTAGTCACTTTTTGTTAAATAATACTCTTTCAATTCAGAGCCTAGATTTCCCCTGAGGCTAATATCAATATCATGCTGCAATCAATTGAACAGGGCAAAGGATAAGGATAAGGTAGAACATCATTAAAATACTCCTACTACAATGTTAAAACATTCTACATTGTGACATCATTAAAATACTCCTACTACAATGTTAAAACATTCTACATTGTGACATCATTAAAATACTCCTTCTACAATGTTAAAACATTCTACATTGTGACATCATTAAAATACTCCTTCTACAATGTTAAAACATTCTACATTGTGACATCATTAAAATACTCCAACTACAATGTTAAAACATTCTACAGTGTGACATTATTTCATTGATATCATGAAACAACTTCATGTATGTATTTTCTGATGTTTGATCAGAGATCTTTTATCAGAGTATCTCTTGTCACATTGATCACAGCTATGAGGTTTCTCTCCTGTGTGTGTTCTCTGGTGTGAAGTCAGCTGGAATGATGTAGGAAAACTCTTCCCACATTGATTACAACTATAAGATTTATCTCCTGTGTGTGTTCTCTGGTGTGAAGTCAGATGGCTTGATGTAGTATAACTCTTCCCACATTGATCACAGCTATAAGGTTTCTCTCCTGTGTGTGTTCTCTGGTGTGAAGTCAGAGAGCTAGATATAGTAAAACTCATCCCACATTGATCACAGCTATAAGGTTTCTCTCCTGTGTGTGTTCTCTGGTGTGAAGTCAGATTGCTTGATGTCGTAAAACTCTTCCCACATTGATCACAACTATGAGGTTTTTCTCCTGTGTGTGTTCTCTGGTGTGAAGTCAGATTGCTTGTTGTCATAAAACTCTTCCCACATTGATCACAACTATGAGGTTTCTCTCCTGTGTGTGTTCTCTGGTGTGAAGTCAGATTGCTTAATGTAGTACATCTCTTCCCACATTGAGCACAGCTATAAGGTTTCTCTCCTGTGTGTATTCTCTGGTGTGATGTCAGCTGGCCAGATCTACCAAAACTCTTTCCACATTGACCACAGCTAAAAGGTTTCTCTCCTGTGTGTTGTGTGTGCTTTCTCTGGTGTACAGTCAGAGAGCCAGATTGAACAAAACTCTTCCCACATTGACCACAGCTATAAGGTTTCTCTCCTGTGTGTTTTCTCTGGTGTACAGTCAGAGAGTAAGTTGTAGTACATCTCTTCCCACATTGACCACAGCTATAAGGTTTCTCTCCTGTGTGTATTCTCTGGTGTGATGTCAGCTGGCCAGATCTACCAAAACTCTTCCCACATTGACCACAGCTATAAGGTTTCTCTCCTGTGTGTATTCTCTGGTGCACTGTCAGATAGCAAGATGCACCAAAACTCTTCCCACATTGATCACAACTATGAGATTTCTCTCCTGTGTGTGTTCTCTGGTGTGAAGTCAGATTGCTTGATGTAGTAAAACTATTCCCACATTGAGCACAGATATAAGGTTTCTCTCCTGTGTGTATTCTCTGGTGCGATGTCAGCTGGCCAGATCTATCAAAACCCTTCCCACATTGACCACAGCTAAAGGGTTTCTCTCCTGTGTGTTGTGCGTGTGTTCTCTGGTGTACAGTCAGAGAGCAAGATTGAAAAAAACTCTTCCCACATTGACCACAGCTATAAGATTTCTCTCCTGCGTGTGTTCTCTGGTGTGAAGTCAGATTGCTTGATGTAGTACATCTCTTCCCACATTGAGCACACCTATAAGGTTTCTCTCCTGTGTGTATTCTCTGGTGTGATGTCAGCTGGTCAGATCTACCAAAACTCTTCCCACATTGATCACAGCTATAAGGTTTCTCTCCTGTGTGTACTCGCTCGTGTATTTTAAGTTCTGATGAAGATTTGCAACCTTTCCCACAGTCAGAGCAGCAATGAGATTTCTTCCCTGTGGGTCTCTGCTGGTGTTTCTGGAGGAGTTCTGATGTGGAGAGACTCTTCTCTGCCTCGTCAGCATCATGAAGTTGTTGAGGATTCCCAGAGGATCCACAATAGTCCCGTATCTCTCCTATGTGAACAACAAAATCAGTCAGATGATTAAAGGCCCACAACAGCGGCAATTCACTGTAAAAGGTGATGCCAACAGCATAGCCATGATGTTGTACAACAATTGATGTCTGTAATGAATGTTAAAATTATTTGACAATTGATTTAAAATGAGCAACAAGTCATATAGTAACATCTAAGATTGTAGTAACATCTAAGATTGTAGACTAGAAATAAGTTATTCATGTTGTTGAAACTGTAAGCAGTGTGCCAGACGACTTTTGGTCTCCAATATAGGCCCCTTTCTGTGTTGCTAAAATTGTGGCACGAGGTCGATGCGCACACAATTTGATTGCAGAAACACCTCCCTGCTAATGAGGAAACCGATAGTAATGGATGTAGTATATCTGGTAATGAGGAAACCACTAGTTATGGATGTGGTATATCTGGTAAGGAGGAAACCACTAGTTATGGATGTAGTATATCTGGTAATGAGGAAACCACTAGTTATGGATGTGGTATATCTGGTAATGAGGAAACCACTAGTTATGGATGTAGTATATCTGGTAATGAGGAAACCACTAGTTATGGATGTAGTGTATCTGGTAATGAGGAAACCACTAGTTATGGATGTAGTTAGTATATCTGGTAATGAGGAAACCACTAGTTATGGATGTAGTTAGTATATCTGGTAATGAGGAAACCACTAGGTATGGATGTAGTATATCTGGTAATGAGGAAACCACTAGTTATGGACGTAGTATATCTGCCTGGAGCAAAAATGGTGAGCAAAGATTTTAGTTTTTCACAGTGTATTCTGAATGTGAATAGGGGAAAACTCATGGGAGTAACCTCCATTTCCAGGTTGCTTATGAGTACATTTCACACTACTTTGGATTATAATTGTAAGGATCGTTTGAATGTCCTGCTTTTTATTTTATTTTATATAATATGTTTATTATTTTCCAATAAAAAGAAAGTAAAAAAGACAGTAATACAAACAATGACATTCATTGTACTGTTGGATGGGATGGCCAGTTTAGAGGACAAAACAAAAGTTAACTCACACATACACAAAATAAAACTAAATCCTATTAGGTGGTACATGTATAAGAAGACAGCATATAGTCATTACAAGCAGTGTAGTTCAGCCAAAAATAAATATTGAGTGGAGTACAGCACAGAGTAGCAGCAGATCGTCAGCCCAGTTATGAAGCGGGACTAGACCATTTATCCAGTATCGGCTGCCAGATTTTGTAAAACAATGGACTTCTGTTGGAGGTGTTGTATCGAATCTTTTCCATATGGATTACATTCCCTAAATCCGGTAACCACATTTCAAAGGTAGGTACAGTCTCCAATTTCCAAAATTGCAATATGAGCCTTTTGGCTAATAGAGTACAAAGAGAGACAGCTTTCCCCTCCTGGTTATTCCCATCAACTGTACCAAACAGAGCGATCAATGGGTCTGGGGCTAGAACTCTATCAAAGGCCTTAGATAAGTAATCAAAAATGAGAGCCCAGTAAGCATGTAATTTAGGGCATGTCCAGAATAAGTGGGTCAACGTCCCCTCCTCCTGCTTGCACCTCTCACACAGTGGTGAGGTGTCCGGGAATATTTTATGCAGTTTTACTTTTGAGTAGTGTAACCTGTGTATCACCTTAAACTGTACAAGGTTGTGTCTGGCATTCACTGAACTGTGGTTTATATTCCTGAGAGCTTCTACCCAGTCCTCATCTGAGATTTCTGAACCAAGTTCTTGTTCCCAAGCCCTTTTAATGGTGTCTGTGGATACCTCTATGTGGGCCTGTAGCACATCATACAGTCTAGAGACCGACCCTTTTGAATGGGGTTTGACAAGGATCAAGCTATCTAATGTAGGACTATTTGGCTTCATGCCATACTGTGGGATATGTGTCCTTAAGAAATTCCTGATTTGGAGGTATCTGAAAAAATGTGTTGTTGGCATGTTGAACTTTGCCTGTAATTGTTGGAATGAAGCTAACTGACCATCTATGTATAAATTACCAATTGTTGTGAGCCCCTTCTCCCTCCACTGTGAAAACACCACATCATCCAATGCAGGGTGGAAAGCATGATTCAGGCTAATCGGGGTGTCTATGTAAACAGTGGGTATGTTAATGTTGAGGATGGGGGCGCTGTTGAGACTATTTATGCTAATCGGGTAATTTTTTAAACGGCTTCCCACAAAATCCTTGATCGTACAATATGCATATTATTATTATTATTGGATAGAAAACAGTCTATAGTTTCTATAGGAGTTGAAATTTTGTCTCTAAGTGGAACAGAGCCCATTCTACAGCAATTTCCCTGACATGGAGTCAGATTTCAGAAATGTTGGCCACTGTTCTGGAGTCAGTTAAAAGGGCACTGTTATTGCTATGACTATACGGACACTGCTTACGTCTTCCCCTGGATGCCTTTACGTGATGACGATTTCAATGGGGTCGATTGCGCGTTCACAGGCACTATAAATTAAAAAACCCTGTAGCTAGCAAGTCTTTTCTTGGTGCGTAACGCGCGTGGAGGACACCGACCCGCTCCTGTTCCAAGCGTTAGTTTAGCCTGTTATATTTCTCCGGTCATCTTTTTACTCGTTATAGGAGTTAAAAACATCATAAGGTAGTTAATTTAAAGCGTTTTATAGCAATTTATATCCGTTTAGTGCGATTTTGGGACATTTATTTTTGAAACGCTGTGAATAGCTGGGCACGCTTTTCAGTTCATCCCGAACGCAGTTGGCATTTCCACATGGCAAGAGGACAGCTTTCCACCAAAAGACGATTACTCCCAAGAAAGGATCCTTTGCCCAAGATACTGATGGAAGAACAGCTCAAAGTAGGACATTTTTATTATGATAAATCGTGTTTCTGTCGAAAAATTTTAGTGGCTTAGGACGCCATGTTTTTTGACGTAGCTTCGCTTGGCGCAAACTGTATTGAAAAGTAAGGATAAATTAAAAAATGTAATTCCGCAATTGTATTAAGAATTAAATTGTCTATCAATCCCTGTCCACCCTATATTTTTTAGTCACGTTTATGAGTATTTATGTATAAGAGTAGATCACTGTCTAAGTGGCGCAAGGACATTTTCTGACCAGCTTGTCTACATTTCACATTGTCTAACCATGATTTTGGTGGCTAAATATAAACATTTTCGATCAAACTCTATATGGATTGTGTAATATGATGTTACAGGAGTGTCATCTGAAGAATTCTGAGAAGGTTAGTGAAAAAATTAATATATTTTTGGCGATGTTGACGTTATCGCCCACTTTGGCTAGAATCAATGCTGGGCTGCTATGTGCTATGTGCTATGCTAATATAACGATTTATTGTGTTTTCGCTGTAAGACACTTAGAAAATCTGAAATATTGTCTGTATTCACAGGATCTGTGTCTTTCGATTCGTGTATGCTGTGTATTTTTACGAAATGTTTGATGATTAGTAAGTAGGTAAACACGTTGCTCATAGTAATTATTCTAGTCCATTTGTGACGGTGGGTGCAATTGTAACCTATGCCATCTACCTGAAATATGCACTTTTTTCTAACAAAACCTATCCCATACCATAAATATGTTATCAGACTGTCATCTGATGAGTGTTTTTCTTGGTTAGGGGCTATAAATATCTTAGTTTAGCCGAATTGGTGATAGCTACTGGTGTTGGTGGACAAATAAAAGATGGTGGATTATGCTAATGTGTTTTTAGGTAATAGATGTACATCTTTACATATTGTGTCTTCCCTGTAAAACATTTTAAAAATCGGACATGTTGACTGGATTCACAAGATCTGTGTCTTTCATTAGCTGTATTGGACTTTAATGTGTGAAAGTTAAATATTTAAAAAAAAAAATTTTTTTGAATTTCGCGGCACTGGTTTTTCAGTGGGGGGGGGGGGGGGGGGGGGTGCCGCTAGCGGCACGCTCATCCTAGACAGGTTAAGAAAATCCCTAATCTGTTTCCAGATCCTAAGCGTATGACAAATGACTGGATTGGAGTCATAAGTGGCTTTTTTCACATATGATGGGATATTAACAAGTGCAGGGAGTGAGGAACGTTGACAGGAGGCCTGCTCGATCAAAAGCCATGAAGGCATATCCTTCTGTCTCATCGCAGGTAAACTTTCCCTCCAGAAAGACACAATGTTCAGATTAGCAGCCCAATAATACAGTTTGAAGTGAGGAAGGCCAAAGCCCCCCTCTGTCTTGTACTTGCATAAATGCTTCTTTGAAATTCTGGCTGCCTTGTTATCCCATAAAAATGGAGTTACTATTGAATCCAGTTTCTTAAAATAGCTTTGTGGTATGAAATTGGGTAGACATTGGAAGAGGTAAAGAAACCTGGGTAGGACAACCATTTTAATAGCGTTTATACGACCAACCAAGTAAATAGGCAGAGTTTTCCAGAAATCTATATTTTGTTTAAGCTGATATATTTTCATGTTCCAATTCACTTTCAATAGCTGATCAAGGTCTCTTGTCACTACAATGCCAAGGCTTGTGAACTTGTCCCTCACTGTTCTAAACGGGGTAGATTGCAGAAATTGCATATCCACAGGCCGTGATATTGGCATCAACTCACTTTTTTGCCAGTTTATCTTGTAGCCAGAGAAGGAGCCGAATGTGTTTATCAAGTTAAGTAATGGTGGAATAGAAGTTTTAGGCTTGGACAAAAACAAAAGAACATCGTCTGCATATAGGGACATTTTGTGCTGTGTGTCTTTTATTTTAACAGAAGCTATATCGGCACATGCCCGAATGCGAGTAGCAAGGGGTTCCATGGCTATAGCGAAGAGAGCAGGCGAAATAGGGCACCCCTGTCGGAACCCCTTGAACAGGCGGAATGACTGCGACATTTCCTGATTGGTCACCACGGACGCCATTGGGTGTGCATAAATAATTCTTATCCAATTAATACATTCCTTTCCAAATCCGAAATGCTCCAGAACCGACATCATATACTTCCACTCAATCTGATCAAACGCCTTCTCTGCATCAAGAGCTATTACCACTGCCTCAACTTTATGATCATGATACATTACGTTGAAAATGCGTCTCAAATTGTAGTATATATGTCGGCCTGGGATAAAACGTGTCTGGTCAGGGTGTATGATATCGGAAATATATTTTTTCAATCGGTTTGCCAATATCTTTGTCAACACCTTGTTTTCTATGGGGAGTAACGACACAGGGCGATACGACGACATCTCCATGGAATCTCTATCTTTTTTCAAGATCAGGGCTATTGTAGCCTCATACAGTGTTTGCGGGAGTTAGGTATTTTCTTTGGCTTGTTGAAACATTCGCAGCATAAGTGGATAGACTAGCACAGTACTTCTTATAGAATTCTATTACATATCCATCGGGCCCAGGGGCCTTGCTGTTTGGAAATTGTGCTATCGCTGTGTTAATTTCATCTAAGGTTATCCCTGCATCGAGTGCGGCAGCTGCCCCCCTGTCTAGTTTAGGAAGTTCACATTCAGCGAGAAAGCGTTCCATAGTTTGTGGATCAGTAGCATCGCATTTTGATTGGTATAGCTCTGAGTAGAACTGTGCAAAGCATTTATTAATGTCCTGCGGATCTGTTACTATTTTACCCTTCTTGTCTTTTATTTTGTGAATAGCTCTAGATGCTTGTACATGCCTTAGCTGTCTTGCTAATAATTTATGTGGTTTGTCCCCCAGTTCAAAATAACTTTGTTGCGTTCTAGCAAGTAAAGAGCCCACCCGTTTCGAAAGGATGGTATTGTGTTCATACTTTAACTTTGTGATCTTCTCAAGGACTGTATACGAGGAATTTGTCCTAAAAACGTTCTCCTGTTCCCCTAACTCCCTTTCAATTTCTCTCAGCCTAGTATTGGCACGTTTCTTCCTCTCTGATGTATAAGAAATAATGTAACCTCTAATCACAGCCTTTAGAGATTCCCAAAGGGTGGAGTCGTCAACATCCCCCGTGTCGTTAGTACTGAGGAAAAAGGCAACCTGCTCCTTCAAATACTGACAAAAAGCCTCATCTTTCAACAGGTATGCGTCTAAGCGCCACGGTCGCCGACCTGTCGACATATTGTCGAGTTTCAGCACCATGGACAGAGGAGAGTGGTCCGTAATTAGAATGGGGTGATAGGTAACCGACTCAGCTGCTGAAATTAGTTTGGAGTCCAACAAAAAATAGTCAATTCTGGAATATGATTTATGAACTGATGAAAAGAAAGAATAATCCCTGTCTGTTGGTCAGTCTCCAAATATCGACAATGTTAAGGTTTGTCATCAATGTATTTAGACAGACACTGGCATTTGATTGTTGAAGTGACCTTGATAGCTGTTTATCTAAAAGAGGATCTAACGTACAGTTAAAGTCACCTCCAACAATAACACTTGTATCCGAGATATTTGGTATGGCCTTAAATACCCTTTGAAAAAATAATGGATCATCGAAGTTGGGTCCATATAAATTGACCAAGGTTATTGGTTTCGAATTCAGTGTACCAGCCACAATAATATACCGACCATTAGGATCTGAAATCGAGGTGGAGTAAACAAAAGGAATGTTTTTCCTTATCAGGATTGCTACCCCTCTCGCTTTTGCATCAAAGTTAGACTGGTATATCTGACCGATCCAGCCGACTCGTAGCTTGGCCTGCGCCGAGCGTTTAATATGAGTTTCTTGAAGAAGCACTATGTCAGCACCCAGTGATTTAAGATGAGAAAAAAAACTTAGCTCGTTTCACGACATGCCCATTACAGTTCCAGCTGACTATCTTTATTCCACCTGGTCTACTCTGTGCTCGGTCACTATGTGGCATTTCTTATTTTAAAGCAAATTGCTGCTGTCATACAAAACCCAGAAGAAAAACGTCCCGCCATGCGGGAGCTTGTCATGCCACCTGTACTAATAAACGTGAACATAAAACACAGACCCCATCCCCCCTCCCGTCCCTTTACTGAGTGACTTCCCCAAACGAAGCACTCCTTGGCTAACACACAAACGTTAGGGTGTCTAGACATAAAGCTTGAACTAACTCGTCGTCTATAGATGCTCCGCATATAAACTAATATTAAATAACACTTAACTTAACTCTCACGTTAGGGGGTGAGTGGCGCTAAAACATGACATGCCAAACAATGCTATATTAGCCTGATCTGATCTTCTGATCGAAAAGACATAGGCCGGAAATTCAATTCACACACATTCCTGGCCTGTATTTGGCCATTTAGCCTGCTGGCACAGCCGTTCTGTATCCTCAACCGGGGAGCTTGCTTGTCAAGAACAGATCGGCCTCTTTTGCATTGTCAAACGTACGTGTTGATCCCTCGACTGTCACCTTAAACCGGGCTGGGAAGAGGAATCCATATCGGATGTTGGCCGCCCTGCATTTATTGAGTACCTCATCATACTCTTTCCGTTGGTTCCTCACCTCCAAGGTAAGATCTGGGTAGAAAGACACCCTGGCTCCGTTGTAGTTAAGGGGGAACTTTTGACTAGCCAGCTTGAGGATCAGATCCCTGGTGTGGGGATAGTGCAGCATTACAATGAATGGCCTTGGTGGCCCGCCCTTGGCCGGCTTCGTTGCCTGTGCTCTGTGTGCGCGGTCGATCAGGATGGCCGTTTTGAAGTGTTCACTCCCCAGCAATGCCGGTATCAGCTCCGAGACAAATTCAGTGGGGTTCCCTTTCTCAGCGTCCTCCTGGATCCCACATATTCGGATGTTCTGGCGTCTTGAATGCGACTCGAGCATTTCCAGTCGGGCCTTCAGGGTTTTGTTGTCATTTTTGAACGTTGCGCACTGTTTCTCTATGTCCTGTAGCCTGGCCTCGTGATCGATTGTCGTCTGCTCAACCTCGTGCACCCTTCCCTTAGTTGCCTTCACAGTTTCGGCCAAAGTCCCAATACTCTTTGAGATATCAGCCAACCTTGTGTCCACCTTCTTGCTTAGTGCGTTTATGGCAGCCAGTATGTCACTTTGAGTAGGATCTGTGGGGAACTCTTAGAAGCTAGCCTCTTCAGCTAGCTCCTCGTGGGTCGGCGACGTTAAAATTGGTTCGTTGTCTATCTCATTCCAATTACCTTGTTTAGCGCCCCCTTTATTGTTGCCTTTTCCCTTTGTCATATTTGTTTGAAGTTATAGGTTGTGAGAGGTTAAGATAAATATTAATTTGTTTCAAAATTGAGCGGAGCTCTAGCAATGCACGTCTACTCCATAGCACGCTCTCTAGCGCCCCATCGTCCTGCTTAATATATTGTTTGTGTCATCATCGCAAATCAACCGCTTTGTATTTAAAAACACTTCAACCAGTAAAATGCTCTTTGTCTAGCTATTCCATCAGCCTGTCACTGAGGGTTTGTACACTGTTTGCCAAATTGGCCCATAACTTCACCTAACAACAAATATACCTGTAATGAACGAAGAAGCACTTTGGTTGTTATTGCATGACATACATAGTGTACTCTAGGACCCATAACAGCAACATAGACCCACTGTAGGATCCATAACATTACCTAACAATAACAGACCTACTGTAGGACCCATAACTTCACCATACAACAACGTAGACCTACAGTAGGACCCATAACAATAACATAGACCTACTGTAGGACCCATAACTTCACCTAACAACATAGACCTACTGTAGGACCCATAACTTCACCTAACAACAACATAGACCTACTGTAGGACCCATAACTTCGAGGCGACACATTTTATTATTTATTTACAGTTTGGAGGGTTGGGGGTCTGACATCCAGGATACACATTTTATTATTTATTTACAGTTTGGAGGGTTGGGGCTCTGACATCCAGGATACACATTTTATTATTTATTTACAGTTTGGAGGGTTGGGGGTCTGACATCCAGGCGACACATTTTATTATTTATTTACAGTTTGGAGGGTTGGGGGTCTGACATCCAGGATACACATTTTATTATTTATTTACAGTTTGGAGGGTTGGGGCTCTGACATCCAGGATACACATTTTATTATTTATTTACAGTTTGGAGGGATCCAGGCGACACATTTTAGCTCTAATGGTGCCGTTCTGTTATTCTGTTCAGCTTCTTTTTCCAAGCATCTTACATTACTCTGAGACTAGTTATCCTGGGATCTAACATTACTCTGAGACTAGTTATCCTGGGATCTTACATTACTCTGAGACTAGTTATCCTGGGATCTTACATTACTCTGAGACTAGTTATCCTGGGATCTTACATTACTCTGAGACTAGTTATCCTGGGATCTTACATTACTCTGAGACTAGTTATCCTGGGATCTTACATTACTCTGAGACTAGTTATCCTGGGATCTAACATTACTCTGAGACTAGTTATCCTGGGATCTTACATTACTCTGAGACTTGTTATCCTGGGATCTTACATTACTCTGAGACTAGTTATCCTGGGGAATAGTTACAATAAATTTGAAAAAACCTAAACCTGTTTTTGCTTTGGCATTATGGGGTATTGTGATGTCATTGTGGGGTATTGTGATGCCATTATGGGGTATTGTGATACATTTTAGAATAAAGGGATGCACCGATATTACATTTTTGACCAATACCGATATCCAATATTTTCCTTGCCCCAAAAAACGATACCGATAACCGATATTTAAAATTTGCGGCCTTTTAAGCATTCTAGTACAGTTAAAAAGTTAAACACACACACGGACGCAGCAGTCTAAGCCACTGCATCTCAGTGCAAGAGGTGTCACTACAGTCCCTGGTTCGAATCCAGGCTGTATCACATCCGGCCGTGATTGGGAGTCCCACAGTAGTTGTCTGTTATTGGTGTAGAGAGGAGGACAAAGGAGAGGGATCCCACATGTGGATAGGAAGATACAAATGATCATTATTACTGGAAAATATTCATTTAAAATCCAGGAATTTTACAACTTTAGCTCTCTAGGTCAAGCCAGTAGGTTACAGTAGGTTGTAATGCTCTAGGTCATGCCAGTAGGTTACATTAGGTTGTATCTCTCTAGGTCATGCCAGTAGGTTACAGTAGGTTGTATCTCTCTAGGTCATGCCAGTAGGCTACAGTAGGTTGTATCTCTCTAGGTCCTGCCAGTAGGCTACAGTAGGTTGTATCTCTCTAGGTCATGCCAGTAGGCTACAGTAGGTTGTATCTCTCTAGGTCATGCCAGTAGGTTACAGTAGGTTGTATCTCTCTAGGTCATGCCAGTAGGTTACAGTAGGTTGTAACTCTCTAGGTCATGCCAGTAGGTTACAGTAGGTTGTAAATCTCTAGGTCATGCCAGTAGGTTACAGTAGGTTGTAACTCTCTAAGTCATGCCAGTAGGTTACAGTAGGTTGTATCTCTCTAGGTCATGCCAGTAGGCTACAGTAGATTGTATCTCTCTAGGTCATGCCAGTAGAGTACAGTAGGTTGTAACTCTCTAGGTCATGCCAGTAGGTTACAGTAGGTTGTATCTCTCTAGGTCATGCCAGTAGGTTACAGTAGGTTGTATCTCTCTAGGTCATGCTAGTAGGCTACAGTAGGTTGTAACTCTCTAGGTCTTGCCAGTAGGTTTCAGTAGGTTGTAACTCTCTAGGTCATGCCAGTAGGTTTCAGTAGGTTGTAACTCTCTAGGTCATGCCAGTAGGTTACAGTAGGTTGTAACTCTCTAGGTCATGCCAGTAGGTTACAGTAGGTTGTAACTCTCTAGGTCATGCCAGTAGGTTACAGTAGGTTGTATTCAAGTGGAAACAATTATCAACCCAATATGGAAAGTGTCGAATTTGGTCAACAACAAAATGAATGGCTTATTTGCTACGTGAAGTTTACTTGATCTAACAGAAGTTTCGTAATGCTTACGTTGTTATGTGGACACGTGACATACCGACAACTTTGATAAAAACACTATAGGAGTTGTCTCCAGATCGCTATGCATATTCATGCTAATAGCTTAGCATCTCTCTCCATTGAATACAGGCGGTGCATATTCATGCTAGTAGCTTAGCATCTCTCTCCATTGAATACAGGCGGTAGACGACAACAACCCTGGAACATAAACAATAGATTACAATAATAAGATGTATCCACCAATACAAAGAAAGGATAGGCGGGAGCTAGACAACCCGCAGTGCCGCTTTGTGGACAACAACTCCCATTGTTAGGGCGGAGAGACATCTTGTCAGTATATCCATAATCTTTGGTGTAGCCAACCCAACTCTCACATGGCACTATTGGGGGGCACGGTGTGCAGTAAATCATCACTCCATGCCGTGCCCCCCAGTCTGCGGTCAGCAGACAGACCCTTATGAAATATATATGTTAAGTCATTTTTTGGAAACGGAACGGAGAAAACAAGGGGTAGCTTGCTCTCTACGTCGTCTGATTCTAGACATATCAGTCATCATCCTGGGCCCTCCGTTGAAGAGGTTGATGAGCCAACTCCGAATATCGAAAGTAAAAAACGATTTTAAGGCGGTACTTACTGGTTTTAATCAGATCTCCTATCTCCTCTTCATCTTTCAATGTGACAGTAATCTCCCCTTCCTTCTTCACTCCATAAACTACATCCACCTCTTTCTCTTCCTCATCCTCTTCTTTTACTGTAACGTCTTCCTCTTCTTTCACTGAAACGTCTTTCTCTTCTTCTTTCACTGTAACAGCCTCACCTTCTACTTCTTGTTTTACTGTGACATCCTCTTCTTCCTTCTCCTCTTTCACGACAATGTTCAGCCCCAGATCTTCTTTCTCCGTCCAGCAGACCTCCTCTTCTTTAACAAGAGGGGAGTAGTTTAGTGAGCTCATGTTCGGGGATGTTAGCTAGCTAGCTATCATTAGCGACTAGGCTAGTGCTAACTTAACCAACCAGCTACTATAGCTGACTAATACAAAATAACGTAATATTAAATTAAATAGGTTAACAAGTAGATACGACCTAAGTGTGTCGAAAACACAGTCGGTAATATACACCGAAAGCGTATAAATAGCTTGAATCTTTCGGCTATGTTGGCTAGCAAGCTACCGAGGTGGTTGACGAGCTGTTTATGAAGAACCGTCCACTAGATTATACGTCACGCTGGCAGCGTCGCCTGAAAGACGCACATCGCCGTCTGCTGACTGAAGGGGAAACGCAGTTGAGGATCATATTTTATTTTCAGACAAAGATTATTGTAAATGGATTTAATTAAATAAACCATTATATTGAGACATACAAAGACAGGAATGTGTTGATTGATTAGTGCGAATAAAAAATGTTTACCACAGCATATTTAAGGCAGTTTCATTAAGTCATACTACATCTAAATTAGCAGCTAGCTACTGTAGGTCTATACTGCTCCTACATGGTGTAACAATACATCATGTAGATGTATATAATGAACAGACTAGATCTATACTGTTCCTACATGGTGTAACAATACATCATGTAGATGTATATAATGAACAGACTAGGTCTATACTGCTCCTACATGGTGTAACAATACATCATGTAGACGTATATAATGAACAGACTAGGTCTATACTGCTCCTACATGGTGTAACAATACATCATGTAGATGTATATAATGAACAGACTAGGTCCATACTGCTCCTACATTTTTGTATTATTATGTGTTATTTATTTCCCCAGGATCATTTTTTATTTTTTTTATTTTTTATTTCACCTTTATTTAACCAGGTCGGCCAGTTGAGAACAAGTTCTCATTTGCAACTGCGACCTGGCCAAGATAAAGCATAGCAGTGTGAACAGACAACAACACAGAGTTACACATGGAGTAAACAATAAACAAGTCAATAACATGGTAGAAAAAAAAGAGAATCTATATACAATGTGTGCAAAAGGCATGAGGTAGGCAATAAATCGAATAATTACAATTTAGCAGATTAACACTGGAGTGATAAATCATCAGATGATCATGTGCAAGAAGAGATACTGGTGTGCAAAAGAGCAGAAAAGTAAATAAATAAAAGCAGTATGGGGGTGAGGTAGGTAAATTGGGTGGGTAGTTTACAGATGGACTATGTACAGCTGCAGCGATCGGTTAGCTGCTCGGATAGCAGATTTTTAAAGTTGTTGAGGGAGATAAAAGTCTCCAACTTCAGAGATTTTTGCAATTCGTTCCAGTCGCAGGCAGCAGAGAACTGGAAGGAAAGGCGTCCAAATGAGGTTTTGGCTTTAGGGATGATCAGTGAGATACACCTGCTGGAGCGCGTGCTACGGGTGGGTGTAGCCATCGTGACCAGTGAACTGAGATAAGGCGGCACTTTACCTAGCATAGCCTTGTAGATGACCTGGAGCCAGTGGGTCTGACAACGAACATGTAGCGAGGGCCAGCCGACTAGGGCATACAGGTCGCAGTGGTGGGTCGTATAAGGTGCTTTAGTAACAAAACGGATGGCACTGTGATAAACTGCATCCAGTTTGCTGAGTAGAGTATTGGAAGCTATTTTGTAGATGACATCGCCGAAGTCGACGATCGGTAGGATAGTCAGTTTTACTAGGGTAAGTTTGGCGGCGTGAGTGAAGGAGGCTTTGTTGCGGAATAGAAAGCCGACTCTAGATTTGATTTTGGATTGGAGATGTTTGATATGAGTCTGGAAGGAGAGTTTGCAGTCTAGCCAGACACCTAGGTACTTATAGATGTCCACATATTCTAGGTCGGAACCGTCCAGGGTGGTGATGCTAGTCGGGCGTGCGGGTGCAGGCAGCGAACGGTTGAAAAGCATGCATTTGGTTTTACTAGCGTTTAAGAGCAGTTGGAGGCCACGGAAGGAGTGTTGTATGGCATTGAAGCTCGTTTGGAGGTTAGATAGCACAGTGTCCAGGGAAGGGCCGGAAGTGTACAGAATGGTGTCTCCTGCGTAGAGGTGGATCAGGGAATCGCCCGCAGCAAGAGCAACATCATTGATGTATACAGAGAAAAGAGTCGGCCCGAGAATTGAACCCTGTGGTACCCCCATAGAGACTGCCAGAGGACCGGACAACATGCCCTCCGATTTGACACACTGAACTCTGTCTGCAAAGTAGTTGGTGAACCAGGCAAGGCAGTCATTAGAAAAACCGAGGCTATTGAGTCTGCCGATAAGAATATGGTGATTGACAGAGTCGAAAGCCTTGGCCAGGTCGATGAAGACGGCTGCACAGTGATGTCTTTTATCGATGGTGGTTATGATATCGTTTAGTACCTTGAGCGTGGCTGAGGTGCACCCGGGACCGGCTCGGAAACCGGATTGCACAGCGGAGAAGGTACGGTGGGATTCGAGATGGTCAGTGATCTGTTTGTTGACTTGGCTTTCGAAGACCTTAGCTAGGCAGGGCAGGATGGATATAGGTCTGTAACAGTTTGGGTCCAGGGTGTCTCCCCCTTTGAAGAGGGGGATGACCGCGGCAGCTTTCCAATCCTTGGGGATCTCAGATGATACGAAGGAGAGGTTGAACAGGCTGGTAATAGGGGTGCGACAATGGCGGCGGACAGTTTCAGAAATAGGGGGTCCAGATTGTCAAGCCCAGCTGATTTGTATGGGTCCAGGTTTTCCAGCTCTTTCAGAACATCTGCTATCTGGATATGGGTAAAGGAGAAGCGGGGGGGGCGGGGCTGTTGGCCAAGGTTGGAGTCGCCAGGAGGAAGGCATGGCCAGCCATTGAGAAATGTTTGTTGAAGTTTTCGATTATCACGGACTTATCAGTGGTGACCGTGTTACCTAGCCTCAGTGCAGTGGGCAGCTGGGAGGAGGTGCTCTTGTTTTCCATGGACTTTACAGTATCCCAGAACTTTTTGGAGGATGCAAATTTCTGCTTGAAAAAGCTGGCCTTTGCTTTCCTGACTGACTGCGTGTAATGGTTCCTGACTTCCCTGAACAATTGCATATCGCGGGGGCTCTTCGATGCTATTGCAGTTCGCCACAGGATGTTTTTGTGCTGGTCGAGGGCAGTCAGGTCTGGAGTGAACCAAGGGCTATATCTGTTCTTGGTTCTGCATTTTTTGAACGGAGCATGCTTGTCTAATATGGTGAGGAAGTAACTTTTAAAGAATGACCAGGCATCCTCAACTGACGGGATGAGGTCAATATCCTTCCAGGGTACCCGGGCCAGGTCGATTAGAAAGGCCTGCTCGCAGAAGTGTTTTAGGGAGCGTTTGACAGTGATGAGGGGTGGTCGTTTGACCGCGGACCCGTGGCGGATACAGGCAATGAGGCAGTGATCGCTGAGATCTTGATTGAAGACAGCAGAGGTGTATTTGGAGGGCAAGTTGGTCAGGATAATGTCAATTAGGGTGCCCATGTTTACGGATTTAGGGTTGAACCTGGTGGGTTCCTTGATGATTTGTGTGAGATTGAGGGCATCAAGCTTAGATTGTAGGACTGCCGGGGTGTTAAGCATATCCCAGTTTAGGTCACCTAACAGAACAAACTCTGAAGCTAGATGGGGAGCGATCAATTCACAGATGGTGTCCAGGGCACAGCTGGGAGCTGAGGGGGGTCGGTAGCAGGCGGCAACAGTGAGAGACTTATTTCTGGAGAGATTAATTTTTAAAATTAGACGTTCGAACTGTTTGGGCATAGACCTGGAAAGTATGACAGAACTTTGCAGGCTATCTCTGCAGTAGATTGCAACTCCTCCCCCTTTGGCAGTTCTATCTTGACGGAAAGTGTTATAGTTGGGTATGGAAATCTCAGGGTTTTTGGTGGCCTTCCTAAGCCAGGATTCGGACACGGCAAGGACATCAGGGTTGGCGGAGTGTGCTAAAGCGGTGAGTAAGGCAAACTTAGGGAGGAGGCTTCTGATGTTGACATGCATGAGGCCAAGGCTTTTTCGATCACAGAAGTCAACAAATGAGGGTGACTGGGGACATGCAGGGCCTGGGTTTACCTCCACATCACCCGAGGAACAGAGGAGTAGTAGGATGAGGGTGCGGCTAAAGGCTATCAAAACTGGTCGCCTAGAGCGTTGGGGACAAGGAATAAAAGGAGCAGATTTATGGGCGTGGTAGAATAGATTCTGGGCATAATGTGCAGACCAGGGTATGGTGGGGCACGGGTACAGCGGAGGCAAGCCCAGGCACTGGGTGATGATAAGAGAGGTTGTATCTCTGGACATGCTGGTCTCAATGGGTGAGGTCACCGCATGTGTGGGGGGTGGGACAAAGGAGGTATCAGAGGTACGGAGAGTGGAACTACGGGGTCCATTGCAAACCAAAACAATGATAACTAGCCTGAGCAACAGTATGCAAGGCATATTGATATTTGAGAGAGACATACAATAAGGCATAAAGTGATTGCAGGTCTTGATTGGGAGAGCTAGCTAAAACAACAGGTGAGAATAACAGCAGCTAGTCAGCTAACACAGCAACAGAATGTAAAAAAATAAAAAAATAAAAAATAAATGGCGACGACTAGGCAGAGAGGGTCGGATTAACTACACATAGATCCTGAGTTAAAGGACAGAGCCGACAGATAAAACACAAATAAACAGAATGGAGTACCGTGAATTAATGGACAGTCCGGCAGGCATCAGCTATGTAGCCAAGTGATCATAGTGTCCAGGGGGCAGCCGTAGATGGAGCAGTGAGGCCTCCACTAAGCTAGCACGCGTTTAAAGTTAGTAGCCCGGGGGGGTGGTCTGCTCAGACGGAGGGGGTCTGCTCAGACGGAGGCCGGTTGAGGGCACAGCGGATGGGTATTCGTCTGCAGACCAGACGTGGTCGTGTCGACAGAGAATCCAAGCCGGATGGCGATAGCGAAAGAGAGGTTGTGAATTGTAGAATTGTGTTTGCTAACTGGTGCTAACTGGTGCTAGCTCCCTCGCTGCGCTAGCTGCAAGATAAGCTAGCCGTTAGCAGACCGGGGCAGGCAAGCTAGCAGTTAGCAGACCGGGGCTAGCAAGTTAGCATTTGGGGGACGTCGATGGGGGGGGGGAGTCTGTTCTTGCCTCTTCGTGCGGTGACGTCGATAGACCAGTCGTGGAATTAGTAGGGTTCCAGGTAGCTCTAGGTAGCTCTAGGTAGCTCTAGGTAGCTCTAGGTAGCTAGCAGGCCTAGTTTGGGCCTTCAGCGGGCGTCACGCCTGGGGGGCCTGTTGGAGTCCTCGGGCAGATTATGTCGGTATTCCAGTCGTAGAGGATCGGCGGGGTTCCGTGCTCCGTACCGGCAGTAAAGGGGTCCGGATATTGTAGCCCAGGAGTGGGCTTCAGTGGTAGCACAGGAGCCCTAGCCGGGCTAGCTTCAGGCTAATTGGTGCTTGCTCCGGAATGGAAACGCTAGCCAGGAGTGGTCACCCGGGATTGTGGTTAGCTAGTTGCGAAGATCCAGATGAAAATGTTCAGAGTTTGCGGTAGGAGTCCGGGGATATGGAGAGAAATAGGTCCGTTATGCTCTGGTTTTAGTCACGTTGTTCGAACTAGCGAGAGCTTTCCGAGCTAAAGGTTAGCTGATGACCGCTAGCAATGGTTTGCTAACTGATAGCTGGTAGGTAGTTAGCTGGCTATCTTCAGTTGATGGATTCCAGATCAGAAGTAAATAGAAATACTTTAGAAAAAAGCAGATCCACGCCACATTGGGTGAGGCGGGTTGCAGGAGAGTATTTAGAAGTTGAGGTTTAAGAAAATATTTTGAAAAAGATGTAAAAAGATATATACAAGGGACACGGGACACGACAGGACAAAGACGTCTACACTGCTACCGTAGACATAACATCCCCATCGAAAAGTTTACAAAAACAAAAACCCACAGCTATTCTACATAAATCTGCCCTATAATATACGAACAAAAAAACTATTGAAATGTCTATCAAAGTCATTGTGATCGTATAGTGGATTTAACAATTCCTACTAATTCCTAATTTACTATAATAAAATAAATACATTGTTTCCATGTGTCTCATATTCACTACATCAGAAAAAACTGTCATCCTCAAAATATATCAAATTATCCTGGAAATTACTCAATGTCCCCCTCTGGTGGTGAAGAAGTATAACACACCTAAACAAACAAAACCGGGCTAATAAACTGCCTGGTGTTCATGAGTTTATAAAACATATACTTTATACATTTGTCATAAATGACCTGCATTGATGAGACACACAGTGTGGATGAATGATCAGTAGTCGACAGGGTAAAAATATCACTCCTAAAGAAGATGCATTTTCCAGTTAGATACCAACTTGAAAGAGGGAACTTTAGCATAAAACCCACATGGAAAACTGAGATTTTGCAAATAACATATAAAGAGAGGTTTATTATTTATTATTATTTATTATTATTATTTATTATAGTAGGTTTATTTGACGCCAAACCAACAACAGTAGTTACTAAAACATAAATTGCTAATGTATGATATAAAAGGGGGATTTTATGATGTAATGTCAACTTTATATATTTCTATCCCGGGTCTATTCAATTTTGAACTCACCCACAGCAATTCTCCATAAATCTGCTGTGGATTACCCAGAATCCCGAAATAAATTAATACATATGTGATAATTCAAAAACATAACTGGTTGTGTTTATAGGGAACCAGATCGTGAACACAACTAAGTTACTAAGTCTTTAACCACACTGTATAGTTACACTGGTGAGTAAAAACTCATGCTTCCTACACTAACCTTTTGTCTGAACATTATAATATATATTTTACGTCACACTAGCGTGATTGTCTTAAAGTCGCACATCACCATCGCAGTCAGAGGTTCAGACTGAGCGTTACCCACTCCAGTCAGCAGATGGCGGTGTGCGATTTTAAGGCAATGCTGTTAGTGTGACGTATAATCTAGTGGACGGAACGCAATGCTGTTAGTGTGACGTATAATCTAGTGGACGGAACGCTTCTTTCAGCAGCAGCAACAGTTAGTCCGCCACCTCGGTAGCTTGCTAGACAAAATAGCCGAACCAATAAAGCTCTTTAGACGCTTTAGTGTATATTAGCCACTGTGTTTTAAACCCTCGTCTGTCGTCTAGTTAGTTATCCTATTTCATTTCATATTTACGGTGTTGTTGTTATTATTCAGCTGGCGGGCTGGTTAAGTTAGCATTAGCCTAGCTAGCTAACATCTCCGACCATGAGTTCACTAAATTACTCTCTTCCTGGTGAAGAAGAGACGGTTTGCTGGACGGAGAAAGAAGCTCTCATCAAAGAAGAGGAGGAAGAGAAGGATGTTACAATACAAAAACAAGTAGAGGGTGAGGTTGTTACCCTGAAAGAAGAAGAGAAAGACGTTTCAGTGAAAGAAGAGGAAGACGTTACAGTGAAAGAAGAGGCGTTCAGAGTGAAAGAGGAGGAGGGTGTTACAGTAAAAGATGAGGAGGATTCAGTTTTTGAAGTGAAAGCGGAGGATGGGGAGTTTACGGTCTCATCGGAAGAAGAGGAGGAAGAAACTGGATATCTGGGCCCGATTTCCCAAACGCAATTTAAGGCATCCAGTGGTTCTAAAGATGAACTTAGCCATAAGATGGTTTTGAGAAACCGGGCCGTGATTACCACTGGTAAGTACTGTCTTAAATACAGAGGTACAAACTCTGCAGTTGTTGAACTGATGTTTGGTGTTAAAGGGGAAATCGGCAATTGCTACATCCATATTTTGACTTTTAAATGATTTATTTATAGCCATTGATTCTTGGAGAATATAACACATGCCTCATGAGCTTAGTTCAACTGTTGTACCCCATCAGAACCCCAAATAAGCTTTTTTTACTCCAATGTTTAGAAACAATGTAAATCAACACTGTATAGCCTCAACATGGTTAAAACTATAATGTTGATATCATGGATGGTCAGTCCTTTCATCCATAGGTATGTCTATGAATTTGAGAGTAGTTAAATGTCTCCAGCCCCATCATCATCTTATTACCAAAACAGTTGTGGAATGACTGCTTTGTTATTGTTTCAACTTCAGATTGGTTGATTGATTTGTGGCTTTTTAAAGGGACAACCTAGTATTTAAACAGCAACAAAATGGCTGCCCAGAGACTTGGTTTGGTAAACAGCTGAGGGATGGGGTCTGGAGAAATGTAACCACTCTCAAATTCATAGAGAAAGCTATTGTAGCAACCGTAACCCAACACCTAGCGATCTCGTCAAGAAGTTAAGACATCTAGGCGTAACAGTTATAAGGTGTTGGTTTGAGTTCAGCTCAGGGCTACCCCCTGAATTCACTACACTATGAATACAAGGACTGGCCATCCATGATATCATAATGATAGTTTAACCAGGTTTCTAGGATATATAGTATATTCTAGAATTCATCCATGATGTCATAAGGATAGTTTTACCAGGTTTCTAGGATATATAGTATATTCTAGAATTCATCCATGATGTCATAGTGGTAGTTTAACCAGGTTTCTAGGCTATATAGTATATTCTAGTATTCATCCATGATGTCATAGTGATAGTTTAACCAGGTTTCTAGGATATATAGTATATTCTAGAATTCATCCATGATGTCATAGTGATAGTTTAACCAGGTTTCTAGGCTATATCGTATATTCTAGAATTGCCAGTGTAGATTTCCTGTGGAGGCTAATTATAAGAGCTGTTGATAAGTCATTGTATAATATTCAGCCAATTTTTTCCCATGCCTTTACATTAATGGCAAGACATACCTAGAAGCAATTACATTCATGAATTGGTTTGAAACCTTTGTTTTAAACCCTTCTCAAAGTTGGTGCCTTGACAGATTTGTAAAAAATGGTTTGTCATGAAACACTATTTACTTATTTATTTAAATGTAACCTTTATTTAACTAGGCAAGTCAGTTAAGAACAAATTCTTATTTACAATGACTGCCTACACTGGACGGTGCTGGGCCAATTGTGCGCCGCCCTATGGGACTCCCAATCACGGCCGGTTGTAATACAGCCTGGATTTGATCCAGGGTGTCTGTTGTGACGCCTCAAGCACTGAGATGAAGTGTCCGCTGCGCCACCTGGGATCCCCAAAATCATGTTCTAGTGCTGTCCCCAACTAAAATACATCTTGGTCAACCAAGAGTCATCTGTTCTTTCTACCAATCGCCCCATGTGTTTTTATAAAATCTGTATGTACTGAACTTGTATGATGCTTTAAGCATTCTGTTTGATTAAATAATTAAGACACACAAATGACTGAGTCATAACTAGAGGGAGCCGGTCGTCAACATAACCCGACCAGAGGGAGCCGGTCGTCAACACAACCCGACCAGAGGGAGCCGGTCGTCAACACAACCCGACCAGAGGGAGCCGGTCGTCAACACAACCCGACCAGAGGGAGCCGGTCGTCAACACAACCCGACCAGAGGGAGCCGGTCGTCAACATAACCTGACCAGAGGGAGCCGGTCGTCAACATAACCCGACCAGAGGGAGCCGGTCGTCAACATAACCCGACCAGAGGGAGCCGGTCGTCAACATAACCCGACCAGAGGGAGCCGGTCGTCAACATAACCCGACCAGAGGGAGCCGGTCGTCAACATAACCCGACCAGAGGGAGCCGGTCGTCAACACAACCCGACCAGAGGGAGTCCCCCCTCCGCTGCTGGACTTCGTAAATTCTGCCGTTTTGCTCCTGAAGTTTGCAGTAATAGACTAATAGACTACAGATAGATAGAATAATAGACTAGTATTTGACTACACCATCAGTCTGCAACCTTTTCCAGTTGGAATGCCAATTTATCTGACCATTTCTACCAATCTGCGTGCCAGTTATGATTTTCATATGCACATTTTACTGGAACAGTTTCATTTAATTTATAATAGTATCTCAAAATTAGTGTCTGTGATTAATCTTCAATCT